>NW_010545053.1:0-18810 GCF_000687285.1 Phaethon lepturus
CGGGAAGTTTGATGGCTTCTTTGAGGAGAGTCAAAGTCCTGCTGGTGCTCAACTTGATCGCGGTGGCTGGCTTCGTCCTCTTCTTGGCCAAGTGCAGACCCATCACGGCCAAGAGCGGCGACTCTTTCCGTGACATCCATCCCAGGGCAGAAGTGACCAACTTGACAGCCCACGGCGTCGGCTCCATCCAGGATGCAGTGCTGAAGAGACTCTCCCTCTTAGAAGATATAGTCTACAGGCAGCTGAACGGTAGGGATAGTTCTCGGGCTTTCAATGCCTTTTGGGTACGGTCGCGGGTGGTGAATCAAGGCAAAGAGCTGATGCATGGCTTGCTTGAAGTTTGCATGATAGAGCCATGCTTCTTCCTGTATTCTCATGCAAACGGAGTCTCAATAGACCGGATCAATTTTGTACCTGGTTTCCAAGTTCCGTTTGCGTTTAAGGCTCAGAGTACCTTGCACAGGATGGGGGAAATCGTAACAACGTAATGCTGCCTTTCAGGTGGATAGTACTGGTCAGGAAATTACAGCATCATGATTTCTGCATCAAACGAGAAGGGTGTTCAGTGGGCAAATACGGCTTGGAGCAGCACGCTGTATATCAACTGAGAGTGGCTTTTACTACTAGAGTTTGTTTTTTGGAAGGGAGTTTTTAAACGGCTAAAGTGTCTTGCATCATTTGAGTGCAAAAGGTCGCAAAGCAAAATGCACTTTCTCTAGTAAGTTGAGCAAACTGTTCAGTATTTTCTATGGCTCAGCATTGACAGCTGCTAATTAAAATCTCAAGTAATGCTTCTCTTTATAGCATAGTGAAGGGATTTCTATTAAAATCTCACCAGGTTCAGTAGTTCTGAGATGTAGAAAGAGAGTTTTAAAGATGCCGTGCGGGATAGAGAAACATGTTGTAAAGATGTAAGAAATCTAGGTGAGGTATCTAATTAAAACACTGACTGTGGAAGCTAATTTTTTTGAAATTGTCCCCCCTAGATTCACAACTGGGAATGTAATCTCAATCAAGAGTCCTATTTATTGCTTCCAATCTCTGTAGCTTTAATGAGTGCAAGTTTTCATGTATCAACATTAGCAGAGTTAATGTTTTTGGCAATGTCAGTGTGATTCTCTCTCTGAGTTTTGAATATGAAGCTAATGCACTATTCTGTGCCGTGTTGAACCGAAAGCTGGTGTGTACTGTGTCTCCATACTGAATCAGAGCTACTGCTGGTTGTACTTCTGCATGGAGGATGTGAGGCAGGTGCAGGGATGAAACGTACCTCTCGTGGCGCATAGTAGTTGTCTTGGTGTCTGTGCTTTGGGGAAGGCACTCTACAAAATGAGAAGTACTCAGCTGAGTAGGAAAGTGTTCTTTATAGCGCTGCTTTATATACTTGCATGAAAAACCTGTCCTGCCTATGAAAGTGCCTAGCAACACAAGATGTTGAAGCAGCACTGTTGAGTGACAAACAAGGTGAAACAAAAGAATAACAAGAAATAAGGTAGAAAGCTGGGTTTTTTTTACAATCAAACTGTGAAACCAGCTGCTTCTGGATATTGCCAGGGCAGAAGTTCACAGGAAGATTCAGGCACTTATTTAAAAAGGGGCAATAGCTGCAGTTCAAGACAGGAGACATCATACTAGGACCTTGGTATTGGTCAGGTAATCACAATGCTGTCTATGATTCCTGCAAATACAGAGGAGGAGCTGAAATTGTACGTTACTACCATTCTTCTGCAGAGAATAACGTGGGATTCCCTGCTCCGATGTGCTCTGGGGGCTGCTTTTGGAGCTAGCTGGTGCTTGTAACAGGAGCCGTGAGTGTAAGAGCAGCCCTGAATGTGCCTGTCTCATCTGTAGGCTGCTGTGGCCACTTGGAGTACGTTCACACTGTAGTACAGGAGTCTGCTTAGTGCTGAAGAGCAGTCAGGCATCTAAGGACCAGGAGAGGCAGAGAGGTAATAAATATGTTGCCCATATCACAAACACTTTCTTAGGGCAGGCAGAAAGCTGAGCACGTAAGTGTGACATCTTGTCTGGCCTCTGCATACCAGGGTGATTTATAGCAACACTGATGAGTATGGCTAAAAAATAGCTCTGGCATAATGGTTATGTAACTTTGGGTCAAGTATGTATTTTGTACCTGTGATTTTTAGAAGAGTACGATGTGCTCTGTTCTCTGAGTGGTGTCTGTGTGTTGTGCTTCAGCAAGACATGGGTTTAGAGCAAGATGTGGGGGGCCAGGTGGACCCCCATCACCACCCACTGGCACTAAAAAGGGAACAGTTAAGTGTGCTGAGACAGTCCATAGGACTGAGGATGTGAAGGCAGCTGGACCAGCTTCCCCACTAGGAGTTTTCTGTGCCCAAATCAGCGTTCATTCTGGGCACTTGGAAGTATATACCTAAAGCTAAAATCCTAGTGCCCGCTTGAAGTACGCAAATATGAGCTTGCTTCTTTTTTTTGCTTTTAGGATAGGGAAGTTGCATGCTGGTTTGAAGCGCCTAACAAAACCCACCATATGCTCTTAGACAAGCTCCCTGCAAAATGCATCCACTGAGAGAATTCTTCCTCTTGCGTAAGGTTGTATGTTCGTTTAACTCTGGCCTGTGGTTTAGCACGTACTAAATGTTAGAATAGGGTATCCTATAGTGTAGCAGGTGGAAAGCCTACGCCTTGGGGAGCATTGGGAAGCATTTGGCCAAAGAGAGAAACTAAAACACAGTTTGGGTACAATCAGCTATGGATTTTTTTTCTATGTTATAGGACTTGGCAGGATTTCAGTGGGAGTTGAAGCCATCTTTAAAAAAATGAATCTCTTAAAAAGCTCTATTCTGTAAAGATCAAATGAGCAGTCTGATCATACCATTGCTGTGTTTTTGTTTTTTTGAATCATGTAGTGTAAATCATATTGGAAATAACAGCTCTTTCTGGTATGGCAACCCTCATTTTGTATGTATGTGTATTTATTTCTGTAAATGTTGGCTGTGAAAACAGGCTAAACAACACTGCCTTGGGTCTGGTAAAGGAACGATTTTACACAATCATTGCTTTTGAATGACATTTCTCTGCAGTGCCGTTCTGGAAATAACACCGGGCCCCCCTTATACCTCTTTATGCAGGAAGAGCTGTCCCAAACATGGCCTCAGATGCCGTCTCCTACAATGACTCCACATTTTCCAGGTGACACACCTTGCTGCTTTTGTAGGTTTTCCCAGCCACTGTTAGCTGGGATTGCTGTTGCACAATGCTGCCGCACCAGCTGTGGGATGCTTGTTTCAGATGGTCGTTGAAAGAGTGCCTTGGGGATGCTCAACATGACTGGCGACTCATCACAGCAGACATTGCCCTTGCTTAGTTTTCTTCTCTTTATAATTCTTAAAGTATCCGTGAGAAGACTTGGGTTTGTCCATATTCGTCTATTTGGTCGTCTTTTGGCCTAAAACCGATTGAGAACTGTATGTGTGCTTTGTTCTTTCTAAAAGTTTATTATTGCTCCTTAGTTCAATGCACAAGTTTTGGGTGTTTTACTTTTTGCTTTTCTGTTGCTTTTTTCTGATCTCTAATTGGATGGCTCCCACAGTCGCAAAGAAATACGAGGGTGCCCTTTAAACTGGAGAGGTTTGTATGTGCACGCACTTATCTGAGAATTCAGAACATTTTTAATTTCTGTAGTCACTTTATGGGTGGGATTTTCTTGTTCAGCAGATGTTCAGAGAACGCTAATGAAGGCCTGGAAAGAACATGTGCGTTTTACTCTGGGTATTAACTACAACTTGTCTTTTTGATCTGAACCTGATTTTTTTGTGTGCTGACATTTACATAAGCAAAAATTGTGGTCCAAATTATCTCTGACTTTATGGAGATTCACACAAATGAACTTTTCAATTGGGTCTGTGTTTACAAAGAGAGGGTTTCTCTGCTTATGTGATGAACTGATCAGCTAGTGAGGAGCTGGAGTGAATAAAGACTTGAAAGAAAGCATTCAGCTTCTGCTGCAACCGTGGGCTTCCTGGGCAGCACTGGGCAAACTCTTGATTTACCGAACCCTCTCCCTCTGGAGGAATTTGAGAAATCATGCCTTTTTAGGATCCTGAGACAGCACAGGTGGGCCAACTTTTTAACACCAAAGTGGTGTATAGGATGAATGAAATGACTTGAGAAAAGCTGTAGTTTGCCTCATGAAATGGCGTACAAAAATTTTGCTCACCGTGAGACTCCTCTTAATGGGAAGGGTCCTGCGTCCATTGCAGGATGAGAAGCTGCGCATCTCCTCTCCTACAAGCAGCCTCGGGGGAGTTGCGCAGGTAGCTTTTGTCTGTCTGTGTGTCTTCTTTCTCGAAGTCATGCATTACTCTTCCGCACCTCTCTCTGTTCTCTTGAAGTTGTCCTTGATCCCACCCTGGCTGTGGGAAAGGGAAATGTTCACAGCAGTGCAGCGTGCATTCATCCCCCTTCCCAGGAGAGAGGGTAAGGCTGGTGCCTGCACTTAGCGGTGCCTGCCCAAGGCAGGAGAAGTGTTCAGAGGTTGGTCATCAGCCGTTGAGGCACTGAGAGGCTGGTGGGATGTATAAGGTTCATAAGCAGGTTTTCTTATGTGTGCAGAGTGCTGGGGCTGCACCAACGTTGAGTATTCATCCCAGGTAGGAGGAAAGAGCCTGGATCTGACTTTGTGGGTTGGTTTTTGTCCCTGTCCTTCTGAATCTGATCCTGCCTGAAAGTGGGCAATCCCCTGTTCTAGCCCGTTTGCCAGAAGCTCTTTAAGGCAATATATAAATAGTTTAGTAATTAAATAGTGCTGCTAGGTTGAGAATAAGAAGTGCAGGAGAGAGGGTACTCTAAATAAACCCTTGGTTCGCATGTGGGGAAGCCATCATCTGTATCTCCCACAGCTGAGCACCGTGAACAAATGTAAGTAGATCAGTTCTGTGGGTCACTGGTGATCTAAGGGTCCTTCCACCCAGCCACCTCCCAGGTGTGCTGGGGTAGACACCTGTGTGGCTACTTGTGCGTGTTCAGCAGAGGTTTGAGTCTTGAATTAAAACCTCCAAGAAGCAGAAGGGCTATAAACTCCCTCTCTAGTCTTTTTTGGTTTATATACAACAGCTGAATCTAGGAAGCACTCAGCTGCCTGGAAGCCAAAGGGACAGGAATGATGTGGCTTCTTTCTGAGTAGTGTGAAAAAGTGTAAGAATTCTTTACCTCAAGCTAAACATTAGTAAGACAGAAAACATTGTGAAGGGGCGCTGCTGACTCATCCTAAGCATTGCTTTTAAAATTTATTTTGTAAACTCGCAACAGGGTATGTATAAGATTAGGGAGAATAAAAGCTATTTGCAAACTGTTGTAAACGAGAGGCCAGAGATGAAGAACCACTGAAGTGAGAGTGGCCAGAAAATGGGTGAGCAGAGAGTGTTTTTCTCATCATCCTAAAGAAGTGCACAGAGAGTAAGCAGGTGCTTTACCAAATGTTAAACATTGAAAAGGAACTTTAAATTCCTTGGTGGTTAAATAAGTCTGTGTTCATTTTTTAAACAAGCTTGCATCTGTGCTTTTGCGCATGGAATTATTTGCATGTGCTGAGATATGAGCAAGGATGTGCCAGCAGCTTCCCTGCATAGAGCTTGTGCTCTCTCGTCTGCTTATCCAATTAGGAAATTAACTTTGTGAGGGTTGCATATGGACATTGAGGCTGATGCTGAAACACAGCCTTTTGCATGGTCTTGCTATCCGCCTTGTGAAGTGGCACTTAATTAACTTAAAACACTTTAGAGATATGTGGATTTACTTCCCATAAGGATAAGATAATGCTTATCTTCTATAACACTTACCATCCTCAAAGTACATTACAAACTTAGCTAACTACTGAGTATAAAAATGATATATGTAAATAAGGCAGATTAAAAGCAGCTCTATCAGGCATTTAGTAGTATGTAATAGTGTTACACCCACAGACTAGTCATATTAAGATTTTTACAGGTTGGTAGTATATTAACTAAAACGCCAAGAAATTCTCTGATTAAGATAAACAACTAAATGTAAATAATTGAGAGTAGGGAAATGCTGTTTGTGGGCAGAAGGGCCCAAACTTTAATCACGTTGATGAAATAAAATAGCTCTTTATACAAGCACAGCCTTGTGGGGTGAAATCCTTTGATATAAGCAATGATGATGTGGAGATAAAGTGATATGCTATGGGGGTGTGACTGCTGTATTAACTGATGGTTATCACAGAGGATCAGAGATGCTCTTTCCCCGTCTACGCCACTACCATGAAGTAGAAACTGTGTGTTATTTTGTATGGCCTTGTATAGCTACTTGGTAAAAATTGCAGCTTTAATATTTATTATATACTTAACAAATCTGGTTGCCATATTCCCTGTTAGGAATTATGCAGTCTTTTCAGATTTAGTCCATGCTTTTAGAAGTTCTCAGCCTAAACTTGCTAACTGCAGGAGAGGAATCTGCATAGGCTTAAGGCACCTGAGAGCTGCTGTCTGTAAATTATTCTTATCAGGCTCATGGAAATTAGGTCTGATACCAATCAAAGAATGAATAAAAGAAATATATCTCAGGGAAATAATACAGTTAAGAGATGAGACTTCAGGTAGTCATTTAGGAAGCATCTGGAAGCTTAGCTGTTAACGTGACATTTAGTTTACAACCTGGCTGACTAGGAACTGTTAGATAATTTTTGTTTTCGATAGTTGTTTGGCATCATCATCATCCGAATATTCACTGTCATTGGCAATGAATGAGTAATAAGCCACTAACACATTTATCATGCAGAGACAACACAGGATTCATGAGATGCAACAGCAATGACTAGAAATTAGTGACAATGTTGCTATTTTATTCTTGCATATTAATTCAGATCTGCCTGAATGGAGAAACAGAACCTTACCTCGATGGTAAGATTTACAAAGGCACGTTAGATTTATCAGTGGTGAATTATTGTGTCTCCAGTAAGAGACATTTGGAATTGGATGCATTTGGCAAGACATGGGCATCTAGTGACATTTCGGTGCCCGAAGGCATCCTGCCTGGCTTCCAGCTGCCACTCCAGAAGGGTACGACTCAGCCGACGGTGGATTGTCCCATCTGCTGGGCTCGTGCAGCATCTTGGATACCCCGAGGCCTTTTGTATGGCAGCAGTCATTGCTGAGACAAGAGTCCCACGCTTGCCGTCTTGGAGATCTTCCGCTTTGATCAGGGAGGACAGACAGAAGAAGTTGGCTTGAGGCAAATGCTGTAAATGCGCCTGGATTTTGGGGAGTCCTTTTGGTCTACTCTAGGCCACCATCTTCCCTCACTACTTCTCTCCTGGTGGAAGGTGCCTGCATTTCTAATAAGAAAATGCTGTATGCAGCCTGCGAGCAAAACTACCTGTTAATAAGGCATAGCACAAAAGAAAATAGAACTGAGCCTTGTCAGGTAATTAAAAAGGTTTTACTCGTTTTGTGATTTATGGCACTACTCTTTATCTAAAACTGAACAATCTGGTCCAGATGTTAGGGCAGGCTGCCAGTTCCCAGCTCCTGCAGATACACCTGATCCTGGCGTAAGTGACGACATTCTGCATGTTGAAATATTAAACTTAAAAGGGAGACTTTTTTTGGTAAAACATCCTTATTGAAGTCTGCAAAGGGCTGTTCAAACTGAATACACATAGTATTGACCCTACTGTGAGTCAACAGCAGTGATTCAACTTCAGTAATGTATCCTAGTGGTACAATATTATTTTTCCTAAACAGTTTCGGGAGTACTAGCAACTGTATTTTCTAACCCCCAGTCCCCGTAGTCAAATTTCTTCGTGAAATTGTTGAATGCTTTACATTTTATTGCTACAAGCGTAGCTAGTTCTGCCTATAAATCTAATAGCTATCGACCCACATTCTGGCATTCACTGATGGTTAGCTAAAAATAATGCGGCAATGATGCAACGAGAGCCCTACATAAAACACTACGTGCAAGGAGAGTGCTGTGCTGAGCCTCGCTGTGCTGCCATTGAGCAATTACGCACCGTGCTTCTGACGCAATCTTACAGCTTTGATGCTTGTGTCGATGGGGAGACGCAAAGTTACCCGAAAAAGACAATTTCCTCAAATCAGGAGCAGGTTGGATAAAAATCACGGTTTGCCTTTTCCTTTTTAAAAACATGACGATCTGCACTCGCATGCGTCTCGCAGTGTAACGCGTACCTGATCCTGTGCTACTGCCCTCCCAGGGCTTCGCTCCCTGTGATTCACTCCGGTACCTGACACCCACAGGCAGCGACGCTAAAGGCTATCTGCCATATTACAGCACTTGTGCAGTCTTCGAAGAGGAAATACCTACAGCTTCACGGGATCTGCAATGTGGGAGTAATATGATAACTCTTGGTAAATGGATTTTTTCAAAAATAGGGATCTTCCTAAGTTGTTCAGCCCAGGCTGTTGTGTAAGACCACCACTCTTCCTCCTGAGAGGGAAGATGAAAGATCCCTTAAAAGCCTGCGTCATACATGGTAAATCACCCTTCTTACTGCACAGCAGGCATGCCTTGTTGCACCTGGTGACTTAATTCTGGCGCAGTAAAACCATTGTGTGATGTGTCGGCATTTGACGCTGAGGGAGGAAGGGGAATCCCTGGTCCCTCTTCCCTTTAGTACCCTCCGTTTGTATGCAGGTGGAAATGTTTTGTGTTCCTTCCCGTGGTTTGAAGTGCGATTGCCCAGCGCTAACACTTCTCTGGGGTCTGGGAGGGAAAGGCTCTGGGCGGGAGGGCAGAAGAGCTGAGCTCCAGGCCCTGCTGTGTGCCACCTTTGGGCCCTTGAGCATCCTTTGTCTCCCTGACTCTGTTCCCAAACGGGATACAGGATTTTCTTGTCTCCCGTCACCTCTATGTAACAGTAGGGCCCTTTTGTGTTGGTGGGCAATGGAAATCCCACTTGCTTTTCCTTGGCCTCTCTAAGTGCGGCTGAGATGCAGGAAGCAGAAAATCAACAGTGGATTAACAGATACCAGCAGTGCTGCGGCTGAGTTATTTTGGGTGTTTCCTCAAGCTGCAGAGAGCATGAGAGAGTCAAGCAAGGTCTCTTACCTGATAGTCATCAGAATTTATTTAACATTTGTTTTAATCTTCATTTGCTTGTGTAGTATTTCGGGCAGTGTAATGGACTGCCATGGTAGTGCGTGTTTTCAGAGCATAAAGATGAAGCGAGAAGGTTAATTTTAAAATGAAACAATTAGAATTTCTTTCTGGGTCTTTGCCTACATTACACTTTAAATTAAATCATGAGAGCACTCATGTTTGTGCCCAATTACTACAAATTCTTCCAAAACAATTGCTTGCTCATACTTTAAAAACACAAAGGAGGGAAAAAACGTTAAAAGCCATTTAATTTATTTTTAAAGCTTGCTTATGTTCCATTATTGGGTTTAAAATAATTTTTGTTGACCTTTGTGTGTTTTCAGTGTGCACCACCTTTAGCGAAGTGCATGGGAACACTGAATGCTTTAAATAGGTTGGAACATAAAAACCCTATATTGCTAGATTTTATTTCAGTTTTTCATATTTGCACTGATAATACAATAATAGTAATAACCATTACACTTGTCTAACCTTGTAGTCATGGCTGGGGCCATGTTGTGCTTTACCTGTTGCTGAGTGTAGACCAAAGGCCATCATGTGGAATTTCAGTTTGCTTGAAGTTGTCATGTGTGTAATCAGGAGGGACTGGTGTCATCGTTAAGGGCACCAGGTATCAGTAGGAAAGTGTTACGTCTCAGTTTTTCCTCCAACATTAGTTTGATGTTGGACAAGTAACTTGAATCCCTAACTTGTATATTTTTTTGTAGTATTATTACAAGTTTCTTTATGTATCACTGAGTGAATGTCTCAAGGTCAGAAAGAGATGAAGAGGTTATATGTGGGGAATGGTATGAGAACCAAAAAAAGTTTGAGGCATTTTGGTGTTTTGAAGGTACTCGAACTGGCATCAAAGGGGTAGGAACAGAGAAAGTGAGGAAGGGATGTTTGACTCACTTCTTATTCCTTACCATAACAAGTGACTGGAATATAGCCTTAATGAAGTGATCAGCTCTCGCTTACATTATGGTCTTGGCCAGCGGCCCTGGCTGGTTCATGTCCCGTATATTTGGTGCAATACACCAGTGAGAAAGGGGCTATTCCCAAACCACTTATCGTTTAGCAAGGTAAGTCATGCAACAGAATGAGGCAGAAGATGGGGGTAGAATTAGACCTAATGTGTTCGTTCCTTGTGGCTTTTGGATTTAAAACTCATGTTGGTTTAAATCTATGTTAATTTAATGTCAACTGGGTTGAAGGGGAGATGTGTAAGAAAATGAAGTAATAGAGCAGGAAGATGTGCAAGCGAAGCGGGGGGGAGGGAGGGCTGCTGTAATGGTGAGAGCAGAGGGCAGAGGTGAGGTTTCATCCAGGAGCAACCTGCTGAGCCAAGTCCTGCCCCTGCAGGGTCTCCATGGGCTTTGAGGGCTGGGGAGGGGGCAGGCAGCAGCTCCTAGCCGTGTACTTCCTCAGGGTTTCTGCCTCCAGAGGCTTTGCTTTCGCCTCTGAGTTATGGGGAACAGCTTCAGCATTTGGTTCAAAATTAGGAAAACATCCACCATGCACTAGGTCATTAAGGGACATGCAGTGGGACCCTGGTTGTGGGACGGCGGGGGGAGCAGGAGTCTCAATTTGGAGGAGCAGGCGCTGGGGCAGGTGCTCCTTGGGTACGGCTGGTTTGACCATGTGCAATGCCCAGAGGGCCAGAGCTGTTTTTTAAGCTTTTCAGGTGGAGGCCAGAAACAAACCTGCAGTATCTGGAGACATAAATGAACAATTAACCTAATGGGCCAGGGATGGGTGGGCTGCTTTCTCTGACATGAAGGGGCGGGGGGTGCTTCAAACGTGGTGCTGTTTGATTAGTGCTTGTGGCACGAAGGGACGGTATGACAGCTGGATCATGCAGATGATTTATAGGCATGAGACAGCTTTCATTTAGAAATCTGCCCCTGTCAGGGGTGTCTAAAGGTAGTTACTGGCTTTTGCCGTGTCTTACATGGAAGGTGTTACTGAGGTCAGCTCATATTGACTTCAGTTGTCTTTGGATCAAGCACTGAATCAATAAGTGACTTTCTGGGGGAGTTTGATAGCTGTTCTGCACAGACATAAAAGGGGTTAGACAGTGAAATGGGATTTTACACTTTTATCAGTCTTTTCTCAGGAAGTTGCTCAACTTCTAAGTACTAATTAATGCTATGTTCCTTCCACAAATTTTCCTCCCTACTGATGCTGCCTTTTTAATCCTGTAGAACAGCATCAGGCCTTGCAAATTACAACCAGCTGCCAGGCTGCAGTGAGAAAAGAGGCAACGAACGGAAAGGAATAAAACTTCGACATCACATCCCAGTTTGAGGAATCCAGCATAATTTATGCTCTTTGTGCAGCTCTTTGGAAAATCCTAGAATTCCCTTGAATGTCCAGCTCCGATTATAATTACCAGAACTGCATATCCTGAAATACCCAGCTCCAATTACAGTTACTGGAACTGGATAGCCAAAGAAAGTAATTCACTCCAAAGCTGCACACCCAGGTGTAGGCATCTCTGGTAGCATCTTACTCTGAGGCAGCCCAGCCTTTCCAATCATGAGAAACTGCTTTAATTTGTTTATATTTTTTCCAATTAGGCTGAAATGGTCAGGTGTTGTCAAGATCATGTTTGTCTTTAATCCCAGTCAAGTGGTCCTGATGTTTTTGGGAATGATGTATGAGAAAAAACACGTACCAGTGTTGCTGTGGAGGGACAAAAGCTGGTACAAAGGGAAAAGGAGTGGAAGGACTGAAGTGGCAGCTCCAAAAAAATTGGGGCTGAGAAACCACAGGAACAGAGAACGGGGAGATGAGGTGGCTGACATGGGTGGGCAACATGGGAATCAGTGGGGAGAAGGGGCATGGGACAAGGCATCCAGGGAGGGGCAGTGGCCCCAGGGAGCAGGGGGCCTGGTGGCACCTCTGCTTTGCTACAGGAATGCTTGAACGCGGTGCAGTTGCTTGGTGTTTTTGTTACAAGTAGTGGAAAAATGGCTGTCTGCAAAAAAAGTGTTATTTTCAACTCAATACTTTATATAAATGAAGTATAACTAAAAAATAATACTTTCAGAAACCTTAATCTCAAATGTGGTTCTTGGGTATTTTCGCTGGTTTGATGATTAAATTGTTAGCCTTATAGAGCATTCAAAGATGTGTGGGTATGAAGCCAGGGCAGGTATTATTAGCTGTGTAAAGCAAAACAATACAGTTGCTGTGGAAAAATTACGGGTTTTGTACTGAAGCAGATATTTAACCTTTGTTTTTACAACTCCAGGAATGAAGCAGTTTGTTTCTTAATGTAGGCTTAATGCTCAAAGTGTATGCCTGCTAGATTTTCACAGCTGAATGTATGAAATGCTGGGCTATTAAAATCTGTTTTAATGATCTCTTTTCCCATAACTCCTAATATTTGCCACTTACTAATTATGATGTGCCTAAGTAGTTCTCATTTGTAGTAGGTATTTTAAATGCTGCAGCTGTCCTAGTTTCACGCTAACTGCTGGTGACTTTTTTTTTAGTGTCTGAGAATTGAGTAGTATTGGTGATTTTTGCAGGTTGGCATTAAGTGCTTGCCTCATACTGTTCTTCATTAGGAGCTTTTTGATATATTGGTCCCCAGTGGAGGTGGAAGTAGTTGGACTCGGTAGAGGAGCAGCAGTGCTGGAGAACACCTGTGTTTCTGGTGAGCGTTGGTTTGTGGCGTAAGCTTATGCTGAGTCAGCGAGGGCATAGCCAGGGATGGTTGGTGTGGAACACTTTTTGATTTGGGAGTTCCTTCCCTACCTGTCTTTTTTAGGATTTTCCAACAAATTTATGATAGGAGGAGGGTGGCTGTTTGAAAGGTAGCAGCCTGGGCAGCAGCTTTGCAAGCTTCCCAAGCGGCTTGTGGGGAAGAAAAAGGCAGGGAGGGTGTTTTTTCACGGTCCATTTCGCTGCTGCAGGGGCCAGCGTGATGGGACCATGCGAGCTAGTTTAAGGCCCCACAGATGTTATTGAGGCCGTTGACCTTAGAGTCTGATGGACCTCCCTGCAAAACAGAGTGCCGAGAATGCAAGAAAGTGGTAATAAAAAGAACTTGTAAAGTCTAAGTTAGGAAGCAGGGGCCATACTTGAGGGGAAAAAGGGAAGTCTGCAACTTGGAACAATTTAGATGCTCTGCAAGCAAGGAAAGCTTGTTAACCCAGGTGTCTTTCCTCCTTGCATTTCATTTTACCTGAATTCTACCTGTTCTTTTTTCTTAATCCCATTTCTCAATCACCTTCACCAGAGGCAACTCCAGCTGTGACTTGACAGCTGCTGCTGTCTTCTCTGGCTTGTGCTGCCAAAAATCCCAGTTGATTCTAGAACTTAAAGCACAGTGCTATTTTCTGTATTCCTTCCTGCTATAAATTGATACATATTAATATTTATAGTGCTCTTTCTAAATTCAAAAGCCTCCAGGCCTATTGCAATTAATTTTTTTTTTTTAAACTCAGTTTTTGGCAGGTATCTCCTGGCTGTAGACACGGGCTATGAGCGTCTCCCAGAGTATGGGCAGTGCTTTAGGGTTCGGTGCAGTGGACAGTACTGAAGTCTGGAACCAAATCCTTAAACTCTTAAGAAAGCTTGAATTTAACTGGAAGCATTGAATATAATCTTTTCACTTCACATCCTGTGAAATAATTCCTTCTGACTTGGAAGAAGAGACGGTGGTGCCAGGGGTACGATGTGCTGCAGGTCCTTCTCGTGCTGAACGTTGCCAACCAGCAGCAGCTTCTCCTGCGCAGATCTAATGCGGTTAACTTATTTGCTGAGCTTATTTCTTGCTTCTTAACCATAGGCTCCCTTTCTGCTCTCTAGAAGGCAAATGCTGCTGCTGCTGTTAGAGGCAGCATCAGACCTACAGACTCCCTCTCTTTCCTCCAGAAGATAAATTTTTTTTTTTTTTTCCCTTTTTTGCCTGCTCCCTCCTTTGCATTTCTCACGCCTCCATGCTGAGCCTTGGCTTAAAACCTTAAGAGTTGAAGCTCAAGAAGCTGGGGAAAAAAGCTGATCTAGGAGTCTTCTGACTGGATCAGTGGAGCAAAAGAACAGGCTGCAGTTGCACAATTGTGAGTTAGGAGAACTTTGAACGTGCTGTGTCAGGGTCTTGTACCACACGATTCTCTTCAGAGGTGCATAAGGCAAATGCTTTTCCAGTCTGAGGAAATTCCTTTATACCTGAGCGTTAAAATGCTGATTTTTTTTTTTTTTTAATTGCTGATGGGGGCATTCAAGTAATAATGAAATTCTTGTAGTTCATTTTCTTTGACTCATTTTTTGGATGTTATTACGTAAAACCTTTTCAGAACTTGCCTTCCGTGAGCATTGGAATTTCTTTTCATGCCTTTAGTTGCATTTTCTGCAGTATGCGTACTCGATCCAGCCAGGCGCCCAGAGCTTCCGAAAAGGAGCTGAGGGGCAGCGGCCGTCCCTGCAGGAGCCTGGGTGCTCCGAGCCCCGGAGCAGAGCTCAGCTCGCCCCACGGCGGTCCCCTGCGTGGTCAGTGATCGAGGCTGGAATTAGAAGCAGCTGCTTGGTTCCATTGGCAGGAGCGTTTTCTGCGTGTCTGTATGGGGGCAGCTCCAAGCGCTGGTAGCGTTTAAAACCCTGTAGCCCAGCCTGTCCGAGTTCTAAATTCTTCTGGTGAGCGGAGCCTGCCTGCATCCCCTCGTATGGGTGGGTAGGGAAAAACCCGAGGAGTTCGCTTTCATCGTTACGGGTGCACGCTGCGTCGGTGCCAGGGACTCCAGCAGGCTTAGGATCAGTGCTTTATTAATGGGCAAACGAACTAGAAGGCTGTATATTAGGTTAAAGAAATAAAAAGGTAGGGCCTTACTCTTAGGCTAAAATTGGTATGAGCTGGGCTTCTCTCACATCAGTCCCTAAATTCAAGAGTGGGGTTTTTTTGGGTTTTTTTTCTTCCCCTTGCTAGGTCATGAAGACCTTTTGTATTTCATTTGCATTGTGTTATCTGTCAGGGACCTGGACTTGTAGCTATGTACCAAACTCAGAACGAACTGTATGGCAGATACCTTGCAAATTTTCATTCATTTTTCCATGTTTCTTTTTTTTTTTTTTGACAAGTAAATACAGTTTCATATTTATACCCATGCCAGGAATAAATCAAATTAGTCTGAAAATTAGCCTTTGCTCTTACAATGCTTTGCACATTTCTAATATTAAGGAGATAAGAAAGGAGACGAGCAAACCTGCTTTGAAGACGAGCTGATTTCCATAGCAGGCAGAGTGACCTACTTAAAGGGAGGGTGAGAGCGAGCCGAGTCGAAAATAGGCTCTTTATTTATTTATATAATTTTAAAGTATCTGCATCAGTGCTCCCCTGGCTGAGCCCTCTCCTGACGCTCACCTGGCAGAGGGCTGAAGAACTTGGAGCTGAAGAAACGTTGCTTGTCCTTCCAGAGTCTCCTTTGTATTATGAAGATTTGTGTCGGTGTTGCAGCCGGGGTGGAGCTGTGCAGCTTAGTGCGGAGGCATTTGGTAGATGACAAGATTCAGACAGGGCTTTGGGGGAATGTTAATCACAGTTTAACATTTGTAGGAAATCTACTTCATTGCTTCGCTTACGCGAGAAGGAGCAGTGTGCCTTGCTTTGGGGCTCTTGAGCACAGTGTTCAGGAGCACAGGATGTTCAGGAACGTCCTCGCGGAGAATTGCCAAACGGCGCAGCAGGTCCGGAGATCCCCCAGTAGATGGGTTGGTGCAGCAGATGGGTGGTGAGGTGCACTCGCTTCTATTTTTACACACGCCTGGTTTGGTGGCCAGGAGACGCGTGGAGTTATGTATGTATGTGCCGTCAAATAAACACTGGCTGGGTGGGTATATGGTTTATGGCCTTTTTTCTTTAAAATGGACTCCTTCAGTAATAATGTAAGTCTGATTCAGATCTGCTACTATATTAGTAGGGGATCTCACTCTGCAAAACAGCATCAGTGTCTGGAAGGCCAATGCTGTCCACGGGGCCGGAGTAAGCAACGCCAGCACGTGTGGTTACAGCTTGTTGCCCTGTCTCGATATGGTCATTTCCTTTGGTGTGAAGTCAGTGTAACGTGCGTCCAGATCAGAGTCACCATGGGTCATACCAGACATTGAAATGCGTGAATTTATACAGTAAAAGGTGATTTGTCAGTCCCAGTGGTTTTATAACTTGTTTAGAGAACCAACATTCACTCGGTTGCTGAAGGCTGGCTGTGCCCTGCCGGTGCTGGTTTGCGGTCTGCAAGCTGTGTTTGTATCTTAACTTGATTTGCATCATCTGCAAAATAATTTATATATCCAGGACCTGAGTTGGGTGCAGCTCATGCATTGCAAGAAACTGTGATGATCTTGAGCTTTCACATGCTCAGAAATTGATAGATATTCTGCTCTTGCATTTAAAGTATTATGATGTCCTGATAGGCAGAAGCGGGAGGGGGTAGGTTGTTGATCTGAGCTTCTAAGACAGTCTTGTCTGAGCTGATCATCTTAAGTTTATGTAGAGATGAAGATTAGTTCATTTATTCAGAGAAGGCACTAAAAATTTTTCTTTGCTCATCCTGCATAGTGATAAATATTCTGTAAGAACAATTGTCTATGTGGTTGTCTTTGCCTGAAATCTTTCTTTCTTCCAATACCTGAGTGGAACGAGATGAAAACTTCCCTGCCCTGTGGGTAGTTGCATTTCGCTGGAGCCATATGTTAAGTCTGCAAAGCCCACTGGGAATTTAGCAGGATCTATGAACTAAGTTAAAAATTAAGAACTGACGAGTAGGTGAGAAAAGACTGCTCACAGCCACCTTGGGGCATTAATACTCCCGAAACAACTTCACTCTATGCAATTATTGTCCCCTGTTGCTTTTTTAATAGTGTTTCTCTTTCTGCGAGCCAAGACTCTGTTCCTTTTAACTTCCATTCTTCACTAAGAATAGCAAATTCAAGAAACCTAGAGGAAGTCTTGCGGCCTGTTTTAAAAGTTTTATATGTTTTAAGTAACTTACATAAAATAGAAGTTTACTGACCTACTGCAGAGAGGAAGGTATGTCGAGTCAAGCTGACAGCGATGGTGAGAGCTGCTACTCCACTGCCTTGAGTGAATTACCTGTTTGTGTTGTTGCTCAGCTGTTTGCCCCCCGTGCTACACTGTGCAGGGACTTTGGGTGGCTTCTTAGTGCTTCTGTGGGTCTGGTAAGAGGTAGACTCCTAACGGCATGATATGGAGAAGAACATTTGTCAAGAAAGACATCCGAATCAAACACTTTATTCCAGTGGAAGCAATTTGCAAAGAACGTTTAGGTTCTTTGGGAAGCGCTAACTCACCTGCATGGAACTGGGTGGGCAACGTGGCCAAGAAAAAGTGGTTATGGCAGCAAAGGGCGGGTGGAGATCAGTAACGCTGTCACACGTGCAGTGGCCAGAAGGGCTTGTCCCCCTTGGCAGTCCTGTGGTGGTGCAAGAGTGTACCTTCCGCACTTGGCCAAGCCAAGGGACCACCTCTGCCAGCACTACCAGTAGCAGGGCTTAGGGGAAAGACCGTGGGAGGGCTCACTTCTGTCTTTTAGCAAGTTGTAAACTTGGTACCGGGTAACTTCTTAGGTGCTCCCGCCTTCTGGGGAGTGCCATGGATAGCTGTATCTTGCTTTTTCTATCATTCAGCATCGCAGAGTTCTCTCAAGTCCTCTGAGCTCATCTGCCTCCTTTCCAGGGTGAGGAGTCCTAGTTTATTTAATTTCTTCTATATAAAAATAATTTTAAAAATCTTGATATCCTACTGCTTTTATTACTAGGTTTGTTACACTCTTGTTTGTTTTTAACTGGAGATGACTAGAGCCGCACCCAGCGTTCTGGGTGTGAAAGTCATGCCCAAAATAAGGAAGGAATACTTGGGCCAGACATGGGCAAAATGACATCAATATTTGCAGGAAGGTCAAAGACTTTCCTTTATGTATAATTCCTACTATTAATGTTTAAAGTGGTCCAGGCCTCAGGTGGATGGTTTCTCATACCATGGCTGTATGCGGTGTGCTTGCACCGTGTGAAAACACTTGCAGTCAAAAGATTGTTATACCAGCAGTGTCCGCCACCGCTCAAGGAAGGAGTCCAAAAACTTGCTCAGGTTCACTGGTATTGACATAAAGAAGAAGTTGTGAAAGGCAGGATATGGCCAAATAAACGCAATGGCTGTAATGCCTAGAAGTCCTCTTCTTCCCACCCTCTTTCCTGCAGCGTCTTGGTGCTGTGGAAGGCAAGGCTGGAAAATCTGTTCAGTCTCCCAATCTTTGGGCTACATAACAGGGTCTGTAGAGTCTCAGTGTATCAGAAAATAGAAGTAAGGTGCTTAAAGCTGAACCTGAAAATGACATGGGCTGTTTGAGCCACTTGTAGAACTTCAGACCATTAATTTTGTTAGTATCAGGATTTATGGAGTTCTTAGGAGCTGATGTTATTCTCCGCCGCCAGGGATGTGTCTTACCTGTTGTAGGTGGGGTTGCAGGTGGATTTTGCCCTTTTCCTCTGAATGTGCGTGTTGTGGAAATTCGTGCAACTCTTGCTGAACTGAATTTGGCAAGTCTGCACTCGTTCCAGTCTCTGCTCTGCAGCTGTTCTTCTTGCACAGTGATCCTTGCAACTCAGTCCTTTCCGATCTTGCACGATGGACTCTCTTGTTAATGTCAGAAACCAGCAAGGCTTTGATTTTTTTTTTTTTTT
>NW_010545054.1:0-14223 GCF_000687285.1 Phaethon lepturus
CCAACCAGTTCTTTACCCAGCGAAGAGTACAAACTGACACCAGCTGAGCAGCAGTTCACCAAATATAAGAGGGAAGTTTTAGCCTTGACCTCGGCCTTGCAGCACTGGGACTACCTTGTGGGGTCAGCCCTGGTGCTGCTGAAGACCTCCTGTGCCCCAGTGAGGTACCTCTTGTCAGGGAAGGGCGGTGAGTGGCCGCTGTGCTGCCCCAGGATGGCCAACTGGGCGCTGGCGTTGATCAGCAAGGTGGTCCCCATGGAGGCAGGGGAGCCCTTGTCTGGCACCTACAGGGTGGTAATCAGTGGTAAGAGGGAGGAGCTGGGGGGTACCATGGCTGAGCCCAAGCCACAGCGCGTGCCCCTCTTTGAAAGCAGCCTCAGCCTGGCAGCGGCCAAGGAAAGAGGCTGAAAACAAGGTTTCGGCTTTGAGTATATATTTCCTCATTTTATAATCCTGAGATTATCTCAGCCCTGTTACTTAATTGTTCTGCCACTACATTCTTCTTTAACTATTGGTTTTCCTTTTTATTTAAAGTATTGCTTTTAGCTGGAAACCGCCAGGCACATAGGGAACTACTTTTGTTATATCTAATATCCCTTGCAACTGTGGAGTGCAAAACATTAGAAAAAAAATTCAGAATTAGTACTATTAGAATTAGAAAAAGTCTCCAAGATTAAACAGAAATCTTCAGAGAAGTGTGTAGTTCTCGTACAGTCCTTTAGTCAGAGGACTAACAAAACAGAGGGCCACATTCCCTTTTACCATTGGGACCAATTACAACATTGCAGCAGAGTTAAAAGACTTTGAAATAAACATGGTTTACATTTATACCTACCATCTCTAGAGTCTTTTTCAGTAAGAGATAAATGCGAAGGGACCTTAATTCTATGCACTAGGTCCTATGCTCATTTTCACTATGGTCACTCTTCACTACATTGACAGTACAAAGAGAACTTCATATAAATCAACTGTTTTCAAAGAAAAATTAAGGCTTTAATGTGTGATGTACAGTGTGTCACAGGGTTGATTTACGTAGTTTTCAAACGAGTATCACTATGACTACTAAGGGTATCCTCTTTTTTATATATGGAAGAAGTATTTAGTGCAGAAACTGATGTGGTAACAGCACAGACATGCTTTTTATCCATCAATATAGTTTCTTCCTCTCGCTCACATCAGGATGAGCCTACTCCCATTGTTCTACTGCCCACTCCATGGGAACTCTGCTGGTTTTTACCATCCCACATGTACCACCACAGCACAATAATTTGTGCTCAACCAGCACATGGCTGTCATCGAGTCAAGCCTACTCTTTAAATCCATGCTCACGGAGCTTTCATTCCCGTGACTTTTGAAAGAAACAATTACAATACGAAAATTTCACAGCATGCCTGCACAGTCAAGGGACAAGCAGTCACCTTCGTGCCAGGCTTGAGAGTGGGAAAATGTGTGCGTGTCCGAGGGTGGCACCGAGGTAGCAGAAGATGAGGATGCAGCTTTTGCGTTCGGCCCTACATCGTCTCGGCAACACCGCTTCTGGCCCCCGCCGGCACCGGAGCGAGCCGGCATGGCTCAGAGCTGCACCTGTCCCACGTGTCTGCTGGCCAAAAAAAGCTGAAAGGGTTGCTGGCATCTAGTTTCCCTGGATTACAGTTTCTGAGGCCACCACATAGCTCCACAGCCTCAGTGCTGGGAGCACCTGCAATCAGCCCAGTCTCCTCATTAGACAGCGAGGAGATTAATTTTGTGTCATGCATTTTTATTGTATTTTACCATTCTACTTCCAGGCATAAAAGGACAGATGCTCTGATTCCCGTCTGCATAACCACTGATTCAAATGTATGAATTCAGGCTGGTGATTGAAGTTGTAATGACTTGCTTATGGAAATGCCCATTATACACTGTTTCCCAAACTCTGAAAAAGAGAGTTTTGCCCAAGGGTGGCAGAAATTATGGGAAGAAAAATGCAAAAGAGAGGGGTTTTTAATCATTAGCCAACCAGACTGGCTCTAAGGAAGATGGCAAGACAAGATCTGTAAGCAAATGGGATAGGGACCTCGTTTCAGAGTAACAGGAATTTGCATCATGCACACAGACCATGCTTTAAGAGTGTATCTCCTGGCTACAGAAAACCATCATTCTACCTACATACACATGGTAGGTAGATTTTCTTTTTCCTCCTCTTGGCAAAAGTCACACGGCACAAGTTAGCTTGTACAGGACTGTGAGAAGTACTACATTCCCCCATCTGTGTCACGGTGCTTCTTACTTGCTGTTTGCCTAAAGAGTTAAGTTCACTTAGGATGAGGATACTATGGAAAATAGTTTGGGAAATGCTGCTTTAATAAATTTATAAGAAAAATCTAAATCAGCAACTTTTTAGAACACCAAAGCTACCTTCTCACCCTTTCCACCCTCATGCTTTGACCATACCCAGGGATTCCAGATAACACCTTGCTGGAATGTCAACCAGAATTGAGAAGGAGGAAATTGCTCAGGAATAACACTGTAAAAGTTAAAACAAGAAGGAGAAAGAGGAAAGACGCTTTTCCACTAGATCTCTCTCTCAAACAAATGTGTGAATACCTGAAGTGGTTTCCTCCCTCTCCAAAAGCCTATCCCTCTCTTTTTTTTACTACTAACTGTTCTCTCATACATAATTGTATTGCTCTGGGATTCAGCAGAATTTGAGGAAGTCAGTGTACCAAACAGGATTTCACCAGTATGATATTCCTCTCTTTATGTTATGCACACATTACTACAGGTATGAAAGTGCTAGAGATGTCTTAAGTGTGGTAAACCAGTTAAGTATCTTTACTATTTTACGGTATCCCATATTCAAACTACTTTGAATAGCAGTTGCTAACTCCTGCGTAGCACTACTTCATTTCCCTTGCGGTGTATGCAATCGACAAAAAAAAAAAAACAACAACAACTTAAAAGGAAGCAGATGATGAACAACAGAGGTGTACCTCTTGTATCAGGCTAGTACTACTGATCCAGAGAGAAAATGAGAGTTCTTCATGGACTAGCATTAAATGTGAAAGCTAACAGGCTGGCTGTCGTACTGCCACCTTCTATAAGATCGACGAGCTTTAATTCTTCAGTGGCATTAAGACCAGTTTAATATTAGCTGTCAATACTATCCTAAGTATATCAGCTTTAGCTTTCTGAAATCTTGATTTGCTGCCTAAGGGTCTTAAATGTCTGCATTGTTTTCATTTCAATTTTTGATTTTACTAATGGATTACGTTTTTAACAAAAACTCTGTGTTCAATGATGTTAAAAGATCTTTTAAACAAAAACAAATGGTATTTTCCTGTGTTTGTAAATCACTGGGGCCCTCATCTCAAATCGAGTCTCTTGGAATTACATTAATAAAACTAAATTCGTGTAATAAAGTCAGCTGATTAAAGACTTTCCAGATTATAAAGGTAACTAAATCCAAAGTTAGAAGCTGCTTGGGTAACCTTTACTTAGCCTTCTCAGCGATAGGTACTTCTATTTTTAATCACTTGTCCGCACACTTTTTTTTTGCATTGGTTTTCTTCACTGGGTTTCTAAGGATGCCCCTGAATGAAAAGTGATTCAATACTTTATTTTACCACTGGTATTTAGTGGATTTCATTTATTGTACATACAGCAAACCTTGCATGGTAGTTCCTTCAGTTCCTTTGGGGCAATTACTGCTTTCATCCCTTTTTCCCATTTTTCTCCCAGGACACCATGTCATAGAAAAAAATAGGCTGGAATGGACTCTGGAGACAACCTAGTAAAGCCCCTGCTCAAAGCAGGGCTAACTTCAAAGCTAAATCTGGTTATTCAGGGTCATATCCAGGCTAGTTCTGAATTTCTCCAAGTATGGAAATTCCACAGCCTCCCTGTGCAATCTGTTCCAGTACTCAACTGTTCTCATTCATCTGCTCGCTAATGATTTGGATCTGCCTGTGATTTAGAAATGTCCCCAGTATCATGTGATTAACACTATCAGTTTTTAGTGGTATTCACTCTGGTACAAGGGTGAGATTTTCTGCTATTTCAAGACCTTTCTTGTTTGACGTATCTTGTGCAGATGATGTATCATCAAGCATTTTTGAAACACTGCCTTCTAGGTAAAGTGTTGGAAAGCATTAATTAGCTGCCCTCCTTGTCCTATCTGACTTTCCAGTACCAAATTGTGCATCTAACATAATGAATATGCTTGTTACAGAGGGCTTGGAAGTGATGTCATTTAGCATGAGTGGGTTGTTTTGCTCCTGCATCCTGTATGATTGTTCTTGCGTTGATTTGTTCCTGATTCATTGCCTTAGAGATCTTTAATGTCTATGCATACATGGAATACCCTGCCATTTTTCTCCTCTACTGCCATCATCAAGTGTACCCTTTCCCACGGCTTCTTCACTTTTCTAATTAATGTCTTTATTGCCAAGGGGCTCAAAGTGGAAATAATAGTTATCAAAGTGCAGTATGCGCTTCTGGTACTGCCTTATAGCCAGATTTTGCAAAAGCAGTTAACATCTTCTGTCTTCAGAAACAGAAACTTAGTATTACACAGGCCTGCCAGGCTACATCCTTTTCCAGTTTTCACTGTTTTTAACATATTTATCAAATTTAATGAATAGCTAAACTTTACATGCAAAATTAATTCTGAAGGAGTGTCTATTATAGAGATATCTGGACACTTACTTGTATCGTTGGACTTTTATCTACATAGAATAAATGTTCTCATACTAGCCTTGTTTTGTGCCACAGGTTCAATTTTTCCTGTAGTCACTCCCAAAAATTGTACCCCAATACTGACGTTAATTTTTATGGCTATTTCTTCTTAGTTAAAAGTTCCATGTCTCACCGCTATAAATATCCTTTTTTTTAACAGCAACATTGCTGCTGGCTGCTTTCCCCAGAGACATTCTTCAGCTGCACACATTGAAAGCTTTGATCTCCTCAGTCTGCTTTGCAGTAGTTAACATACGTCTTCTCAAACACCTGCTTTTCATTTGTCATTGCATGATACTTCCATACTCACTGGCAATTTGCTGGGTTTGGGCCTCTGCAGCATGCTTCTCTTGGTTGATGCTTCTCTCTGGGACTGTGCCTACGAGTGACCGCTGACCTCCCACATTTTACCAACTGCATGTCATCATCGTTACTGAGGTATCCTCTCATCTGCTCTGTATCTCTTATGCTTTAGCCATTCTAGTGGAATTGTAGGATGTACAAGTGTCCTCCATTAACATACATACTTTTATTTCTTTTTTACCTCATCCTATTACAAGTTTCTAGAACGACACTCTCCTCTACAAAACCAGTCTTTATGATCAGTTACACCTTACTGATTCACTCACACCAAAGGACTCAGTAGGTCCCTCAAGTTTCCTAAGATTTCTTCCCTGAACAGAGAACTCCTCTCTCTGAAACCATATACTTCAAATCTCTCCAACTGTCCATCCACATTTCTTCTGGTAGCTTCAGAAGTTTTCCCTTATAGACATCTATAAATGTTCTCATCTGTCTGCACAAAAGAATATGAGAAACACAGAATCCTTCTCCTTCTTTGCCTGCAGTCCATCAAAAAACTGATTCCATCAACTAAACTTCTGTATTAAATGAAGCCTTCTGGAAGTTCTGGAGGTGTACACTTCTTGCCTTTCTCTGTATGAAGAACATAAAATTTTCTCCAGATTCTGTCTGTGTCTACATGACACCCTCTGAAGCTCAGCAAAATGAACCCATGAAAAACAAATACCATTGCCTTAAGATCAACACGCCAGTGTTTTAACCATGCATGGTGGAAACTGCTCATGAAAGGGACTACAGCCTTTGAAGTCCACTGCAAAAGTCTACATCAGCGGGGCTGAATTGATCAGAGCAGTGGCAGACTAATACCCTATATGTTTAAGTCCTGAAGGAAAATAAAACATCACCAGAAATCTTCACAGTATCTGCTGACAGCAGAAGACTGGTGAGATTCTGGAAGGTCATGTATAACTGACACATTGTCAAGAATATTGCCTCCCTCCCTTGAGCTCCTCCATTATGAACTCTCCTCTGTTCCACTCCTGCCTCCTCCCAGACATTAGCTGCTTCTTCCCACCCGTTTCCACTCTCCGTTCTTTCACTACCATTCACAATTCCCAGTCAGACCTAGCTCCTTCCAAGCTTTCTGCCACTGCAGTGCCAATCACCTTCCCTGGCCTCCGGTTTCTCCCCTTAACTATCTTGCTTTGCTGGCTTCATGACTCCGGGATATTTAGTGAGGAAGAGAGAGGAGGGAATTCTGTCTCTTACAACGTATCTTCCTCCTATTGCACTGGTGCTCTGCCAGCTCCCACCCTTACAAGCACCTAAATGCCTCTTCCTGGGAATATCAGTGGTCTTCAGATACCAGTTTGTCCCTCAGCATCTAACTTGTCAAAGAAGCTTCTCCTTCTCAAATGCTTCCTGACTCTAACTCCACTGGCCCTCAGTACTAACTCCTAATTCCAGTTTCAGTATCCTTCTGCCATGCCTGAAACCATTCCCACTTGCCCACACTCCATGCTATTTATACCTCTTCCTGCTCCTCCTTTGTGCTTTAGTCTTGTACTACCTGCTCTCACTTAGGCAGCATAAACTGGCTTACACTACCTCAAAACTGTGATTGCAGACCAAAGCTCTAGGAAGGTCAGGGATGTACGCACACGGGTGTGTTCTTACACAAATGATAGAAGGTTCAGTCCTGACCCAGAGACCATCTACTGCCAAGTCCATTTTCCACCACATGGTAGCACAATAACTTCTCAGAGAGAAAGAGTGACCAGAACTTGCAGCTATAAGCAAAACAACATATCCTGCACTACAGGAGATTTTCAGACACAATTAAAATTATCTGGCTAAGATTTTCCAAATAAATTCAACAGATTGAAGACTGAGACAGTTAACTTTTTCTCTAAGTATGCACTTAGGGCTGTACTCTCTCCCAATATCTCCTCCAGACTCTTGCATCCTTGTCTATCCAAACCGTGCCCATTGCAGAATACAAGATGTTTATTACATGATGGTGCATTTGTTTGAATTATAATAGTATTTTACTATAAATAAAATACTTTTATACATAATTGAAATTCTGATCACCAGCAAAATTATTTTTGTAATGATAGTAAAAATCTAGACTTCATTTAAAAATTCCTGCAATTCATTAATATGTTTCCTTTTTCATTGAAAAAATTTAACATTTTCAACAGGAAAATTAGTTCTGAAAGACATTTTATAAAATTCTACACTGAAGTAGAATTTGAAGTAATTATCATAACTAACTACCTTTAAACGTTATAGCCATGTGATTTCTCCATGTGGAATTACATGAGAGTTGAAAACCACAACTCATCACTTCAAGAAATCTCTTATCAAACATACTCTTTGATGTGGTATGTGGTATGGCTGTAATGTATTTGATGACCCACATTATAATAAATAATATACTGACCATATGTTGCATGTTATTTACATAAGTAGAGAAATTATAGGCTTTGATACTAATAAAATATTGTCCCAATATTTTGTGAGGGCATGAAGAAACCTTCAGTTAATAGTCGAGGTTCCACAGAACCCTTCGGTAGACAGTGCATGCATACCTCCTTCTGGCTTAACCATACTGACTTCACGTGCTCTCTAAGCCATTAAGCCCCACTTCTTTTTCCTCTTCTTAAAAGGGAGGCTGCTACATTTTTCACCATGGACTAGTTTAAATACAAAGATTTGTGTCATTTCTATCACTGCACAAACAACTCAGCTACAGCAATGACAAAAATGCTGGAGTGGGCTTGAATTTTTAGTTTGCGTGTAAGATCTCAGATGTGAATTATTCTGGACAGTAGGTGAAAGAGAAGAAGTGATAGAGTTATATAGTGACTACCTACAGGTTTTTCCAGTGATGACCTCTGATTTCATTAGGAATTTCATGGGATGAACACATTTCCTTCAAAACACTGCAGATCTGATTGCCAATAAAGTCAGCAGGCATTTAAACACTTATAAATCCAAACATACATGTTTTCTTTTCAGTGCTGAAATTACTCCAGTCTTTAGCAAGCATATACTATCAAATACCATGAGACAATAAAAATGAAAAATATTATAAAAAACAGCAGAGTAGAAAATACTGGGTCTGTTTTATCTGTGAGAACACATGGTAACAATGATTATTATTTATTACTTGATCCTGCTTCAACCCCAAATGTACTTGGCAACATTTGAACACAGAGGAAAATATTGTGTTGTAACGCAAACAGCTCAAGGGCTTAGATGGAGCCAAACCCTTGAGCAGCCTGTGGTAGGTGAAGTGGCCCTCAGAAAATTAAAGGAAGTCTCCTCGCACCCAATTTGTTCCCCATCACTGAGTCTTTCTTAAGACCAGGGCTTAAAGGATTTGCTAAACTCCAAGCACTACAACTCTGCATGGTCAGGAGCACATGATCAGCTGTCTATGGGTTACTCTTTCAGTTTCTCAGTGGATGTTCTTAAACAACGTGAAGCGAAGCCAAAGACTTACCGGAGAGTCTCTAAATTGGTCAGACTAAACTACCCTTTGAAACAGCTTCACACTAATCCTGTTTGCCATTTTCCTTTGTTAGAAATAGAGTTCCTGGAAGAGTTGCAATATAAAACGTTAAAATTCAATAATCCACTCAAACACCTGTATAAGCGACTAAACCAGTACCCATAATCTGTCTTATCAATACATTGCATATGCAAAATTAAATACTGGAGCACAAATGAAATTTTCCCTGCTACAATATATGTAAACGGACGACAGTGCTGTCTATTAGTTAATAAGGCATTTTGTAACGTAACTTTCCAGAAGGTCATCTCTACCACTAAATGCACAGGTGTACATATCATTCAAAGCATCTCTTTCTTCTGAGTTCTGCCTTTTCTGTAAAACACTTCCTTCTCTAAATTTTTCATTATTTGATGTAATTTCTGCATCCCCCATCCTTCAGTCTTCATAGCGCTTCCACCCCAGCAGCAACAGCACAGCTGAGGATAACAGCAGCGAACCTACCCTTTCACCTTCTGTATTGTCTGGACAGTAGGTATTTGGAGACAGAAGAAAATGAGGATGTCATCAGGAGCTGCACTGACTGGTGAGAACAGAAGGAGTTCTTATCAGGAGAGATCCAACTTTTAATTGCATGAGGAAACTCATCAGTCTTAGATACTTTTCTCTACCAAAGCAAAGAAAAAATTCAGAAGTTTCTCTAAGCAATCAAAGGTGTAAGCATCCTCTCTCTCCTGTCCCTCAATATTTAAGGCTGGAGGAGATTGCATACAGCATGTTTAAGAGTATGAAATGCTCACACCCACAGGGTGTTTCAGGCTGCTAGTATAGTTTGGAGAGGGACTTTCATGACAGTCTAAAGATCATCAAGTATCTTTTGTTGTTCATTGTACTCCAATGGATGAGAGATGACAGCCCATAACATATAAAGAGCCATAACTTTATGAGACAGTATTCATTCCTCTTCTGTGAGGAATCATACTTGTCCATCCAAAGATGCCTATCATCTGCTTGTTAGCTGACATACAGCAAATTACAGCATCATGTTTCAATGATGAAAAGGGAGTGCAATGTAAGAGAAGGGCCTAGTGATGAAGCAGCTGCACAGCTACAGGTAACTAAGACTACAGGAAAGGAGACAAACATCAAGAAAGCAAGCTGGAGCAAATCCCATGGTGATAGCTCTGCACAAAAGAATGCAGCTTGGGAAACAGCAAGTGAGACACAAACAGGCTCTGCACTGAAGGCAGTGTGGAGCATCACCAGCTTGGCACTGCATCATAACAGGGGTAAATTTAAAAGGGAAAATCACTTGTGGGAGTCATGTTACGTCTTCACAGATCATTTAAATCAAGACAGTTTGATTTGCTACAGATAACTGCTCTGGCACACAGAATGTGCAGGGAAGATGCAGATGCAAACAATATCAACAAAATACACTGCAGAGCTACCTGTGATTTTTCTAAGCAGTTGACACTCATTACTGGCATCAGCTGGAGGGAAATCAAAACTAAACTAAACGGAGTCACCCATCTGCATACATCACAGCTGGAATGCTACAGTCACATGAGCTCTCTCGTGTTAGAGCACGCCTCAGTGCTACCTGAGCGAAACAGAAGTGGCTAATTCACCCTATGAATTTATTCAGTCTTTGATTACCTTTCTCACTCTTGCATCAAGCTCTAAACAGTGCCATAGATTACAGCAATTTTTGTTATGCAAGCACTGAAAACTGATAAATATTTCACCATTAAAAAAACACATGCAGAAAATTCAGTTGACCTTTGAAGGGACACAGTGCCAAATGTGGAGTCTCACTGTAGTTACTAATAAAAAAGTAAAATAGAAGTTTAGTTTCTTTTTCTTTTACAGGTATGTCTCAGCACAATATTAACCTGGGAGCCTTGACGTCTTTGTAATAGCAACATCATTCAGAAGCATTTTGCGTTATTTAAAAGAGGTATTTTTAATTGTCAGCTTAGTTCTGAGAAGACAACTCTGAAGACAAGGCACAATTCATCTTCACTCAAGCAACCTCCAAATACGTCTGTGAACTCACTTGGCATCGCCTGCAGAAGCGCCCAATTTCTAGAACAAAACAACAGAATAAAAATCTGCTTTTCTAATTGTAGAGGGGTAGTTCAGCACTTTGTAGCACATCCAAGAAGAGGACACAATATTTCAAACACCTGCTTTTGAATAACAGCAATTTTCTAACCTGAGGTTTAGCCCATGCTAATGATGACATCACAAACTAAAGTTAACAAGTCAAAGCCACGAACAAGTTTATGTCGTATCTTTCTACTCCTTGAAAGTACATACCGCTAGAGCTACCATAAATAAAATACAGTGAAACCATAGATTCAAAAATATTGCAAAATCTGTCAGATGTATTATTCATCTATCTCTTGGTAATAATTAAAAATATTCATCAAAAGCCACAGACAAAGAGTGATATTGTTCTTACATACACTGCTGGATATGACCAAGCAGGACATTATTTGCTAGACAATGTCACATGAAATGTGACATGTGAAACTGAAATGCATACTTGTTTCCAAAAACACTACTAAAAGTGTGGTGTGAACAGCTGATTTTGCCAAATCTGTGCCAGGTCTTTTGTTAAGTGTAAATGAAGTAAATGACAAAAAAGCCAAGGTCCAGAAGCTTATTTTAAAATAGATGCCATCCCATGAGATTCTCCATTCTTACCATCTTACCAAATCCCACCATCAAAAGCTCTGCATGGAAGCAGAACTGTGACAAAAATAACAAAAAGCTTTAGCACAAAATATCTAGTGTATATGTGTTATTCACCTTCAAGCAAAATTATTTTTTAAAATTAACAGTGCTATTTAGCCATGTGATCTTTCACAGTGGCCTCTCCTGCTTCAGAAGAACGAGAATCACCTTTCAGAAAATGTACATCTAGCCTTTCTCTGCATCAGAGCCACTCGTTACAGCATCTTTGTTGCGGCAAGTCCTCATACAAACCACCACCACCTTCTGCAGTACCATGCAGGGATCCTGGGGCTCATCCTGCAGCAGTCATTTCAGGTACCCGAAGCGGCTCGGTCGCACAGGCATGGCAGCCATCCAAAGACCAGCGCTTTGCTTCTCAGGACTGGGCCACGGGGCACGCCTTGCCTCTGGCACTTGCATTGCCTTCATGTACCAGAGGGTTCCAGCGGCCAGACCCACTCCTTCCTAAGTAGGGGAGTGACTAAAAGCAATGTCAAATGGAAAGTGGGTGTAAGACCAAAAAACAGCGCAGAACAAAAAACATGTAATTATGTGCTGTTCTTTGACATGCTAGAAAACATTTAGGTTAATACCAAAAAAAACAAGATCAGAGGGAAATAACATACAACATTAAGGTACTGGTCATTCATTTCTGGGTACCTTTATCAAAGAATCAATTAACATTCAATCCTGTTAAAAGGTGCTCGGCGTACACTTGTTAAGTATGGAGTACTCATGTGTCAGACCTAGATCATCTGTTGGCCTCCTACATGGCCTTTGGCAAGATGTCTAAGTCCCTCTTAACTATTTACATTGCAAATTTCTCAAGAGGGTGAATTTTACTCCGTGCTTGTAGTTCTAGGCAGGGACCTGACCGGATGCTACTCTAACACAAACAGCGGTTCAAAGTGCTCAGCACATAACAGAATCGCCCCTGAAAGGCCCAGGTATGATCTGTGCTAGCATTAATATGAGTTTCAATATTGACTTCAATGGCAACAGGTAGGACACAAACATCAATTATCAGAAATAAAACAAAACTGAGCTTACTAGCTTACTAATATGCAGAACCCATGGGCATTTTCAGAACCAAATTTAACAGTACTTGCTGGCACAACTTCAGTCAAGTGTAGCTCAATTATTTAATGGCTTATTTTCCCAAAAACTGTATTTGCAGGTGTAATTTTAAAAATAAATATAGAACAGTCTTTTTTCTATAGAATGATTTTCAGCAACTAAGTCATGATGTGCTCTTTCTTCTTCCTTTTTCATTTATGTAAAATTGGTGGAAATTATTGGCAGTTATGTTGGTCATGCCAATATTAATATATAACAGGACTTGCAAGTGCCCATTAGTGCCCATATTCCCCCCCATACCGTCCGAATACCTCCGTTATAATATGGTACATATGCAAACAGCAATCTAACTTGTTTATAATCCATTCTGATGAAACTGACCATAAAAATCGGAGTATAAGAGAAATCTGAACCACCTACCCCTCTTGAAAGCACAATAGAGTTTATTATATAGAGAGTTTTTTAAACATATTAAGACCTGTTGTGGCTCTTTCTTACCCATGATTCTAAAGCAGTGCTATGGAGAGTTGTCAGAAGTGAAATCCCTAGCCGAATTTAAACATTGCCACTTGGATTTCTAACCAAAGTTGGCTGGCACAGACTGGGATTTTGCCATTGATCTTAACAGGGCCAACATCTACTCAAGATTTATAAAGTTTGCACACTTCACTACATGCCAGTAGGTAGTGAAACACAGTGTTTTAGTTAATTCAGAACAATTTAATGTCAGCCAGCATATGACAGCTATCGTCAGCACCAGACAGGTAACTTAGCAAAGGTTACCTACTGGTAAAGGTTGTCAGATGTCTGAAGAAATTAAAAGGAAATATTAGCTCTCCTGTATTTAATTTACCTCCTTGACAATTATGCTTAGGATTCCCGGTGGTGAATTAAATTCCCTCTTCAGCTCGACACCACCTGCAGTTTGAGCTGTTGATAGCAGAGGAATGTTACCCTGGTCAGCCCTGACACATCCAGACCTAAAGCAGTGTAGGGACCCTTCCACCCACCGAACACGAGCGTTCCCCACCCGAGTACCACTCTATGAACACTGGAGGGGAAAAGAAGCAGAAGCAAGAGCTTTATTTCATTCAGTGCCTACAAAAAGACAAAAGCATTTAATGCGATGGCTTGACCGATTCATTCTAAACTCTCTTTTAGCAAGACTACTTTATTGTAACAGGAAAAGTGCGCAGTCCTGGGAAGAATATGACATGCTGTATTACCCGTAAGAAGTTCAAGTGGTAGCCAGTGTACATAAAAGCATGGCAGGAAGGCATCTGTTGACAATACTGACTTCAAGAGGTCTTCGGATACACATCTTTCTATTCACTCTTTTTATGAATGATTTTTTTTGTTCATCATTTTGGTTACAATTGACATTCTGTAACTAAAATAAAACAGATTTTTTTCTCTTTTCTTTACAAATTGTCAACAACATTAACCTTGTCAAAAAGCCTGCATGAATGAAATCAATACAGCAATATAAAGATAAAATTGGCAAGCGTTTGTATTGTACTTGGACACATCCAGTAAACAGTCTCATACATCAATCTTCCCTCATCAATGGCAATATTCTGAAAACTACTGATGTTGTTTTTACATTTGCGGTGCCAAATGACAAAGAAAGTACAGATAGCGATCCTGCAGATGAAAAATAAGACGGAAGTACTATCTGACATGAATGAGGAGCACGGACTAGTGACTCAGGTGTTATTTAAACGCCCTGTGCTTCCAGGATGGAGGACGGCTGTTCTCCATAACCCTCACCGTATCGGCAGCCACCAGCGCAAAAGCCGCAGGGGAAACTCCGAGATTTACCCTTCCCCGGAGCCCCCGCGCAGCCTCCGCGGTCACTCCCGCGT
>NW_010545055.1:0-5352 GCF_000687285.1 Phaethon lepturus
GCAAGCTCCTCCGCCAGCTCTCTCAGTACTTACGTACACAGTTGTGTAAGTAATTACACAGTTATGAACCTGTCCTTCATTTTTCCTTTCCACCCAAACGGGGTTTTGCCATGGCTTGTGCCTGTCTCCAGAAAGCCAGCTTGTAAACTCTCTGGAATCAGTGAGCTTGCAAAGTGTTCAGCCCACCATTGAGTCATTGACAGATGAGTTACATCTGATGTCAGTGGGATCTGGACATTTGGCACTTTGCATTCAGGCAGGTGTGCAGCCATGCTGTGGATTTAACAGTCTAAGACAAGGAAGGCTTCTCTTCAAAATCTTGGTCTCAGCATAAAGCTTCTACAAAGATAAGAGTTCAGGCACTCTAACAGGCAAATGTGTAGGGTATTTGTTAATGGGATGTGAACTTTACATTACAGTTCAAACCTCATTGTTCATTAAAAATATAAATATCTGTATGACATTAGTTTTTTGCTTGCATTTATCTTATTACAGAAATAATGACCTCGGTACAGATAATTTTCTGAGGATTAAGATTAATCATTGCCTAGGCATCAGGCTATCATCAACTTCCAGCCAGCCATTAATCCCTAGGAAATCCTGTGCCATATTTGCTTCTGCTTAAGTGCTGGGCTGGCAATCCTTTGTTCACTGAATAGTGAGCTGGACTGTTCATAACAGTATTACCCATATGAATAAGTATGGGATCATCAGACCTGCTGTGTTGGTCAGGCCCCAATCCAAAATCCCAGAAACTCGAACATAAATCATGGCGATCATTGATCATCAGTGGCTTTTTTTCTTCTGAATCCTGTACCTCAGATGCCTTAGTCCCAGTTTTGAAACAGACATTCCTGGGTTATGGAAGAGTAGGATTTACAAAGATCTCTCTACATGTTTTAATAGAAGAGGCCTATTTTTTTGCAGTGGGAGCAGGGGAAGGAAAATTACGGAAAGTATTTTGTATGAAAGCGTCTGCCATGAATACGAAGCCTACCTGGGCCCTACAAGCTGTAGGTTACTTTAAAGAGTGATTCCATCGGGATTGTGGAAGGTTTTCCTCTCTGGAGGCTCCTACAGGTACTCTGTTGAAAAGGGAAGATAACAGGAGTGAAGTGAGGATTCAGAGCACCAGTGCAACTGAAGCTACTTTTCTTTTCTTGCCCAGCGTTAGCTCATCAAAAGATGAGATCTTTTCCTTATCATGCCATCCCTTTTCTGTCTGCTGATAAGGTGCCACAGGCCAACAAAACATCTTATGCAAGGGAGGATTTAGCTAGATGCTGACTCCCTTGCTCCCATGTGACAAGGATGTAACTCAAATGCAAGTGGCATCCTCTGCGTGAAAATGAGTGTGATACAAATCTCTGTCATGGCTCAGTCCCCAGTCAGAAGTAGGTAGGTTTGGCAATTCTCTCCTATTCCCGTCTCTAGTCCTATTTCCAAAGTGGAAAACTACAGGATGTACTTCTGCAGAAAATTTGTTGTCTTATATCCTTTGTTTTTTTTAAAAACATAAACATGGTTCATGTTATTGGTGAGAGAAGTAACCTTCTGTTACATAAAGCTGAGCTGACAATTCTGCCACTTCCTTCACTGAATCAGAAAAATACAGTACTGTCACTGTCTGCTCTGAGAAAGAAAAAACAGAAACCTGCATTCATGCTTCTCAGAAAATTAGTGTGATGTGATCCTCGAAGTTTTTGACATAGTAGTGAGTTATTTATAATTACTCACTAGATCCTGTTGTGTTCCTAGAAACTGATCTTAAGAATTTCCCAGCTTTTCCATTCACCTCAGACTGTTTTGCTTAATTTGCTGCTGCTACTTGTGTTCTTTTCTGAGATGTCATGAAAAATGTCAGCTTACCCTGAAGACAGCTGACAAAAGTTGGGTAACCTTCACCTGCCTGGTCACTCAGCAGTCTCCCAGCTTTGGTCTCATTTTGCAAAACCCTTGTGCTCTTATCCTTCCCTTGTCCTACGTAAGCAGCATCATCACGTCTGTGCTCACTCTCATGCGGAACCTTTTTTGGCTGAAGCTGTTTATTTGTTGAATCCTTGGAGAAGTAAGGCCAGGCAGCTTGGCTTACACCAGCTGGTGGGTAATGCTCAGCTCCTGCATTGCTGAAATAACCTGAGCACTTCCACTTGTCTCAGTTCCAGCGTGTGGATGATTCAGGATGATTCAGTGCACTTCCTACCACCATGCCAAAAATGAAAGAAATAATTCTTCAGTGGTTTATAAGCACTACAGCATTTTACATAACAGGAGGAAATCTGCAAATCTAGAAAAAAAAAAAAAAAAGCTTACGTATGTTATTAACTATCTCTGCTGTAGATAATTCATCATTCTTGAGTGTCCTTTAGGCATAGACATGAACTTGCAAAGGAGCTCAGCATCCTTCTTCTTGCACACTTGTTCTTACACAGTTTGTAACATTTTCTGCTTCCTCTTCTGGCCCACCAGGGTAAAACAGCCCTCTGAGCAGGGGGCTCAGAGCATTTTGGTTTTCTCCTCTGCTGAAGGCTGAAATGTTTGCAAGGGACTTCTGCCAGAGAAGACGGGGGCTCCCTGCCAGGCTCACATATAAATTAATAGCTGTTAGTTATAATCTACTGTCTTCCTTTTATCTCTATCCCATGGTACTTCAGTCTGATATGAAGACAGAAAACCAATACAGAGGGCAGTTAGACTTACCTTCAAAATGGAGTGTCATGTCTTACGAAGGCAGATATTCATACCCTCTTTATGCAGCTAGGTTTCACAGAATTCTTTTTTTTCATGTAGGTTGGAAGGACCTCTTGAATTACAGAATTCAGCTAGTGCAACCCCCTGCTCAAGCAGGACCAGCTAGAGCAGGTTGCCCAGTCCAGTCACGTTTTGAACATCTCCACAAATGGAGACTCCACAGTTGTTCTGGGAAGCCCATTACAGTGTTTGACCATCATCACAGTGAAGGGTGTCTAGATGGAATTTTCTATTTTTTTTCTTTGTGCCCATTGACTCTTCCCCTGTCAATGGGCACTTCTGAGAAGACTCTCGTTCCCTCTTCTTCTTTCCCTCCCATCAGGCATTTATACATGTGAATAAGATCTCCCTGAGCCTTCTCTCCTCCAGGCTGAACAGTCCTAGCATTCTCAGCTTCTCCTGATGTGAGAGATGCTTCAGTACCTTCATGATCTTTGTGGCTCAGTGCTGAACTTGCTCGGGTGTGTCCACAGCTATCCTGTACTGGCAAGCCCAGGACTGGACCCAGCACCCAGATACGTCTCACCAGCACTGCGTGGAGGGAAAGTATCACCTCCCTCAACCTGCTGGCAGTGCTTTGCCTAATGGAGCCAAGGATGCTATTGACCACCTTTGCTGCAAGGGCACATTGCTAGCTCAGCTTTCAGTGGCACGGTTCTCTGCACAGCCATTATTAGCAAGAAGAAAGCTTTTTCCCAGGGAAGATTTTAAACAGCTAAATGAGATTGGTGAAGCAATGAGGGAGATTGGTGAAGCAATGAGGCACATCAGTCTCCAGTGAGGACTCCTTTCCCCTTTCTTTACCTTTCAACTATAGTAGAGACCACTGAAATTGTGTTCCTAATTTAGGTACCTGAGGTTAATGTAGATGAGATGAATATTTTTACAGTTATCTATCTCCAACATCGAACCAAATTCAGAAACCATAGGTAGAACTTCCCACACTGACAGAGTAACCAACAGCATAGGTAGAGTAGAAACCGTGAGTTATGTGCAGCTAAGGGCAGATCAATTCAAATAGGCAGAGGTAGTATTTTAGATAACCCTGTTAATATCTGCCAGGAAGTTCACAGAGACAGAGATTGAATAGCTGTTTTCCCTAGTATTATATAAGACTTCAAAGCAAAAAATGGATAGCATTTGAATTTACAAACCTCCATGTAGCACACGTAAGATATAAATGCCATTAGCAGCTGTGGAACCTGAGCTGTCTACAAAGATGTGTACTTTCAGCGTAGAGAAAATGATAACTTAGGCTAATAAATAAAATTTTATTGTGAAATTTTGGTTCAGCTGATTTATCTGAATGTTGATCACAAATGTATGTCTACAACCAAAGAAGCAGATTTTTGAAGTCTGTTATTTTACTGAGTATGTTTACTTAGCATACATGCAGGGACCACATAATTCTTGTTGTATTTGGGGGATTTTGGTCTTGCTCTTTCTAAAGACAGTGCCTGCACTTCCATGACTGTAGGATGAGCAGGCTTGCAACTTGCAATTCTATCCACAGAATGTGTCTATAGTTAATCATGTGTATAAAAAATTTGGCATGTTTTTGTTATACAGTTGGGGTGCAAGGAAACCTTTACAAATTTCTCTTCGAATGGGCCATTCAATGGCAAAATGTAGGTCTTTGTTGTGATGCTCTCACACTCTGCAGGAGTAAATGTCAGGTCTGCTTAACATTAGCTGGTCCCAAAATGGAGAGAGAAGGCAGCATTCCGTGCTAGTTTCACTGATGGAATTTCTGTCTACTTAGAAATTGAATAACAGGTCTCCTTTAAAATCAATATTGCTTTTTGAAGCAAATTTTAAATAATGGAAGTTTTCTGATGCCCTTTTTTAATTTATTTTTGAAAATCTGAAATTTAATCTTTGTGTTTGTTTTGCAGTAAATGTTAGTTTTCACAACAATTTATTTCTGCATGCCATGTTTATTCTTTTAACTAGAATCTACTCAAGCTGCTCACTTGCTTGAGCAGTTTTTTGCAGGCAGACATTGCAGGCAAATTTCTTGTCTTTCATTTCCATGATATTTTCCAGTGATGCCCTGTTCTTCAGACACTGTACACTCCTTGGGATTCCCTACAGAGTGCGTAAGGAAGACATGAATGTTTAAATACAAGCATGATCCCAGAGCAGGGCACAACTGTCCTGACTGTGCTTAATGGCTTTATTTTAATGTTACATTTTTTCCTGACTCCGAATTTCCTTGTTAAAAAATGACATGTCTCCATGGTTTTGAACACCTCCAGTGATGGTGACCCCCCCGCCTCCCTGGGCAGCCTGTTCCAATGCTTGACCACTCTCTCAGTAAAAAAATTTTTCCAAATAACCAGTCTAAACCTCCCCTGGCGCAACTTTAGGCCATTTCCTCTCGTCCTATCGCTAGTTACTTCGGAGAAGAGACCAACACCCACGTTGCCACAACCCCCTTTCAGGTAGTTGTAGAGAGTGATAAGGTCTCCCCTCAGCCTCCTCTTCTCCAGACTGAACAACCCCAGTTCCCTCAGCCAATCCTCATAAGACTTGTACTCCAGACCCCTCACCATCTTTGTTGCTCTTCTTGGGACACGCTCCAGCACCTCAATGTCCTTC
>NW_010545056.1:0-10097 GCF_000687285.1 Phaethon lepturus
CTTGGCCTTCGCTTCCATGAGTATTTTTTTCATCTTGACGTCGGCGTCAAGCGCTGGTTAGTTCCAGCGCATGGCCCGGGACAGATCCTGACCCGGTATGAAGAGGAATAGTGGTTCCCTGGACCAGCAGCACTACACACCCCTGCTCCCAAATCAGCATCCGCCCTGTTTGCTCCCAAAATGTTCTCCCCCCCAGGAGAAATCCCGTCCATATGGGACAAGAAGAGATGAACTTTACTTCGCTGTAAATCCCCAGTCATTTCTAAGAAACGTTCAGCTCCGCTGGAGGGAGGCACGCGTTGCGCTCGGCTCGCTTGACTTCAGCACAAATCCACTGCGTTTGTGAAGCCCCAGCTGCCGGAGGCAAGTGATTAGTGCTCCAGATCCAGCAATTTTTAAGCCCTCCTGCCTGCAGGAGCCAACTGAAAAGCGTGGCTATAACACTTAAAATCCAAAATGCCATTATGTAGATACCAGCTCTGATTATTTTCCTGAAATCTCATGACATTTAAACTAATCTTCTAATTTTTTGGGGCCCAACTCGTAAGAAAAAATCTTCTAATGGAGCAGCGGCTTCACAGTCCCCGGGGCTGCGATTTCCTTCCCAGTTTCACGATGCCTTTGCCATGATTGTATGTCACTGTATCCTGCGTTAGGATCCCACCTTCTGCGCCACCTCTCGTCGTGTTTGCCTTTTATTCGCAATTTAATTACATAAAGGCAGGCAGGAGTGGGTGTGTTTATGATTTCTATAAAATACATCGCCTAAGCACACGTAGCGGCAGTCCTCCCGCGGCCACGCTGCTCTGAGCAAAGCTAAGCTGGGGGTAGATGTAATATCTTTTATTAAGCCGACTAATATAGTTGGAAAAACCAGATAAGCTGCCAGGCACATGCTGCCTTCTCCATATCTGCATGTGATATATATAAAGAGAGATATATGTATGTGATATAGATACATAGCTGTATCATGTGTATGTGATATAGATACATATAGATCCTGTTGCAGCAGGGCTCTGAGAGGTAGGACAGTCGCACAAACTGCTTGGAGAGGGACAGAGAGCCCCGATACGCTACACACACAGAGAGCTGCTTTTCAGCTACCCCTTCCTCTGTAAGGGCAAGTCCTGCCCGCGCCGCGTGGCCGTGCTGCTGCGCGGGGCAACGCCGTCCCCTGGCCCGGCAGGTTTTGGGGGGTTGAAGAGTTTAGCACCTCATGAGCACTAAGGAGCCGTTAGGGAACAGGGCTGCAAAACCTGCCTAAGGCAGCTGGGGTAAAAATAGCTTTAACGCACGGTCTGCGTTGCCCAAACTTACTGTGAAGAGTTGTTTCTCCACGTTGTCATGGACTAGGTCGATGCCCATCCTCTTCTCCCGGTGAAGCAAGCACTCCTGAGCGACCTGTTGGGGACATGCCATCACTGCTGGCCCCAGGGGCAGGGTTCCCTGCAGGGGTGGTCCCCATCTCAAGTAACGTAAGAGAAAAGAAGTTATGGGTGGGCACAGGGAGAGCAGCACGGGAACAGAGCGCCCAGGGCAGCTGGTTTAGCTGACGACGAGCAGCCGAGCTGCAACATCAGCATTAAATCAACACGAGGGAGCAACACGTGTCCCTGGTGCAACCACAGCTGAATGCAGGGACCTGTGTCAGGCTTGATGCTGACCTTGCCAGAGCCTCGTAGCAAGGCATGGGCTTTTGTCTCCCAAACCAGGACTTTGGATATATCGCTTATAAAAATATTTGGTTAAGCAAATACTGTTCTGATGTGCTCAGCATGTGCTGATAGGGGATGCAGCAGATGGCAAGGGGTTTGTTTATTACTAACTTAACTAATAGGCTCTTAACAAAAACTTTCTAGACGTTACGGAGCTGTAATGAAACTTAATTAGACGTTTGAATGGCTGCAGATGTTTCAGCAGCAGGCTACAGCTTGCAGCCCACTGGACAGAGTGCTTACCTGGAGAGGGGCCTCCGTCTCGGCCAAGGCTCTTTCCAGTCTTTTCTTCATGTCTGTGAGTGCGTTGGTCTCCCCGATCATCTCATCCAGCTCATGGCAGAGCTCTGATTTCCAAAACTCAATATCATTGACACGTTCTCCCAGGTTTTTGGTGCTTTCTACTTGTGTTTTCTTCGTCTGCTGATATTTATCATGAATCATGCGGGAGGTATCGACTCTCAGACGCTCCGCGTTGTGCCGGGAAGTCTCCGACTCTTTGTAGTTGGTCAGGTTGGACCTGTACCAGTCGTCAGGGGTGTACCGGGTAAAAAGGGTTGTTCTCTTGGAAGCAAAAGGAAGCATCCTGCTGGGGGTTATCCCCTGGGAACTTTTGGAAAAGGGAGCCAAAGTTGGGTTGATGGCAGCTGTTTTATAGTACGTGCTGGGCATCCAGGGAAGGCTGATGCTCTGAGGCAAGGGGTAGTAAGGAAAACGGTTCTTATAGCTTGAAGCCATGGTGCTGATGGCAGGCAGAAACTTGGTAGGTGTTGATCTTGGATGGGCATACATTGCTGTCAAGGGAGAGCCAACCAGCTCCATTCTTGAACGCTGCTATTCAGGTGTGTGTCCTGCACAAAGGAGACAGAAGACGACACCCTCACGCAGTAAGCTCCTGCACTTGCATTGCTTCTTACAGCGACACATGCAACTTATCATACAAACAGCGATGCACACAGCACCCACATATCGCCCGTACAGGCCTAAAACTCTTGAAGTCAAATCCCTTCTGACAGCATCCCAAGCATTTGTATACATAAGGATTTGACTTTGTTGTTAGTATCTAGCGTCAGGTCTTGAAATGCAGAGAGAAACAAATCATGGCTGCTAAGGAGAATGACAGATATTATGCCTTCATTTTCCTTAGATCTGTCAGTCCTGTCAAACTGTAGTTGCCGATTCTCTGCTGTTCATTTGTTTCTTTTGGCAGGCGTATCTGCTGCTCTTATAGTACTCCAGATGTAATTTTCTCTTTAGAAGTTCCAGCCACAATAGCTTTAGACACACAGCTGCTACCAACCCACTGTGATTTGTGGGCAAGGGACTCCATCCTCATCATCTCTATCTTCACTTGCATCAAATGCTCGAGGGAGGAGTCTGCAGGTGAGCTGAGCTTTTCAGGACTATATACAAATTTGAAAAAAACCCACCTATTTCAGTCTAAAAAGAGCACCCATGTCTTGACTTGCAAAGGAAGAAGAATGTCTATGGCTCACCCGATATAAAATAAATGTGCTTGGGAAGGAGACAGATACCCTGCAGCATCTTTTTAGAGCGGCTTGTAAACGTCAGCCTCGCAGTAAGCCTAGGAGGAACGGCCACCCGGGAAGATTTTGCTACCCGTAACTGCGTATGGCACCGTGGATGCTATTGCTCTTTTCAGATTGAGGTTATCAGGCAACTGTTATCAGAAATACAATGCAGAGGGCCACCAATGTCCCCAACACACCTAATTTGAGGACAAACACTCAGGAGGGTACGTTGTGCTCGGTATGAAGCTCTTGTAAGGTTACCAGTGTCACCCACTGGCAGGAAGAAGTCCCTGTGGCTGTTGTAGCCAGCTGCTGTGTTGCAGGGACGTGTCCTTGCCCTAACACCATCCTGTCCCCACTGCTCCCAGCCTGGCTCAGAGCCCCAGTGAAAGATTAGGACACCAGTGCACTACAAGTGGGGTTGGACACAAAGCATGTGCTGAATCCCATTTATGAGAGCATGAAATCACCTTTATTCCTTTAAAAATTGGATGTTTGCATGAAATAAACTTGCTTTTATTCTAGAACAAAGCATCCACACAAGCAATCACAGGACTCAAGGTTTAGTTGCTCCTTCTGGGCTACCCTGATCAATTTGTATGTGCAGGCAAGCTGAGAGAGGCTGGCTTATTTTTCAAAACTATAAAACCCTTGGGAAAGAGAGTTTCTTTCATTTTAGTCACCTCTGCGACAAGGAACGCCTCTCTCTACGCAAGGGCAGGACCAACGAGTCAGGGTTTCCTACTGGAAAGTTTAAAAGGCAATAGACCGGAGGCACACGGGGACAGGCAGGCTCTGCCTGGGAGCTGCTGTTACTGTACACGGGTGGTCACCCCCCTCGGTGCCGGCCACTCGCAGCCCGTTGGCTCCCTTGGAGCCGTGCCCGTGTCCACCAGGTGATGAGCAGGCAGCACGACGCGTGAAACCGCACATTTTCCAACATGTAGCTATGGGGACAGGTGACCCAAGAGACTTTTTGTGCCACCCGTGCCTGTAACAGTCTGATGCGCTCAGAGGAACAGTGTCTCAAAATGCAGCTATTAAATAAATGAACGGCGAATGCAGGAGAAGAACAGGTCCTTTAGCGAGGGCAAAACAGAGAGAAATAGGGATGAGTCAGAGGGGAAAAGTGCACAGCCTGCAGCTGGGAAATCATTGAACTTTGAGGACTGTATTTGCAAGCCTTGCCCAATTTTGGCCTTGCTGGCACGGGCTGGCCCAGTACCTGACTTGAGAGCAGCATAGCTGCAGGCACCGAGCCTTGCCCTGGGATCCAGCCTGGCCGAAGAGGCTGTGGGATAGGCAGTGGGGAAATCACACCCTCAAATTTAGAAAAAAAGACTTCTGCAAACACGACCCTCCGAGCCAGACTGGCAGAACCGAGGACGAAATGTCTGTGCTCAGGTCCAACAAAAACCACTGTGTGTGTGCTGGTTCCCACAAACCAGTCACTTCAGCCCTTTTGTCCCTGCTGGGGATAAACAACTGCACTTCCCCGAGCTCTGTGCCACTTATTTATACCTGAGAAACAGAATTCAGAGGGTGGGAGGCGGCTTTCCTGGCTCCCACCCCTGCAAATAAATTATTCTCTTTCAGATACTGATAGACACACGTTTAAAAAAAGGAGGAAAAAACCTTGAGAATGGACTGGGTGTTACATTTCCCTGCATTTCCAGCTGAAATAAATCCCCCTGCATCCCCCTCAGCATAAGCCGTCCCAGGGTGACACTTTCTGCCACCCCTGAACACAGACACGCGACAGGAGCACCCCGACCACCCAGTTTGGGTATATTTGGATAAGAGATATTCGGAGGGATTAGGGGAAGTACCTGCTTTTTCAGTCCTCTCCTCCCAGTTAGAAAAGCACACGCTCACACTTAGCTGCCTGGGTGTGGGGTGCTCTCCGGAGGCCTGGGGGTCCCGGGGGGCTGCATTCACCGCTGTGCTGTCGGGCTCGGTGGCAGCACCAGCTGCCAGGTGCTGCAGCATCCCCAGTGTCACTGACACAGGACCAGGGGAGTGTTGCCACGGGCGCAGGGTGCTCAGTGACCGGGTGCTGCTTGGGCAACTCCCTGCAGCCGCTATGGCAACGTGATGCAGTTGTTGGGCAAGCCGGTGCTCTCGATGGGTGGCCCGGGGCCAACCCTGGGCAAGAAAATACCCTCACAGGGCATCCTAGTTCCTGCCTTTGACAACCTACAGCCCTCGGTACTTTGTGTAGCCCCTGGGCAACCAGGTGCTGCTCTTGGGCAACTGTTGAGCGGCTGGACAATGCTTAGTCATGGTTTAGTTTCAGGTAGTCCTGCAAGGAGTAGAGAGTTGGACTCGATGATCCTTATGGGTCCCTTCCAGCTTCAGATATTCTAGGACCCTATGAACTCAGAGTCCCCAGTGGGCAACCCAGTGCCACCTCTGGGCAACTCAGTGCAGCAACCTAGTACCTTTGCTGGGCAACTTGATCCCATTCCTGGACAACCCCCAGTGCCATCAATGGGCAACCCAGTACAGCTCTTAGGCATCCTAATGCCACCGCTGGGCAACCAAGTGCCATCTATGGGCAAACCAGTGCTCCTGACAGGCAAACCGGCGCCCTCACTGGGCAAGCCAGTGCCAGCAGTGGTGCTCCTGGGGCAGCCCGTGCAAAGGCCCAGCCCGTGCAAAGGCCTCGCTGGGGCGGGTGGGTGCCCCAGGGTGGGGGGTGCTGGGACCCCAGCTGAGGAGATGCACTGTGTCCCCAGGAGCCCCACCACGGCACAGCCGCACGCAGCACCAGGGCATCGTGCACCCGTCACCCAGTGACATCGGGAACGTTTTCTGGGAGAGGGTCCTTCCCCTGAGAAAAGGCACTGAAGCAGGAGGAGCCCGGTAGTGCCGGTGGTGATCAGCACAGCCGCGCCGGCTAACCCAGGGGGTTTCTCTCCAACTTCGGAAAACACCCATCTGTGCGCGTGCTGCCGTGAGAACCTCTGTGTCCCACTTTATCCAGAGGAAATACTTTCATTTGCTTTGTTTTACCGCTTTAGGTTAACTGTGAGCTACGTAGGTGGCTCATCAAATACTCAGGCTGATGCATCGGTCTCCTCGTAGCCGCCTGCAGCCTCCTCTCGTTTCCCCAGCTCTTGCAGCTGCGGACTGAGACCGTACCAAAATGTTTCACAGCTTCTCCTGAGTGCAGTGACACCCTGTGCACACCCACGCCTCCGTGAGAAAGCCGTGCCTCCGTTGCCAAAGAGCTGACACAAAAAATAACTCAAACTGTTTTGTGTATACAAAGTTTAGCACGCTTTGACTTCACTTTAAACACACGGCTGGCTTTAGCCGGGCGAAGAATCAGCTTAATCACACTGAAATAAAAAGTTCAGCACAGAATTTGCTTTTCTATGGCTAAACCAGATAAAATAATTTCAATTAAAGCAAGCCAACCTCTGCGCCTCGGCAGGACATGCGCACGCCCCCGGGCCAGCCCTGCTCTCGGGTCCCTGCACGCTCCCAGCCTCCATCTACACCCGCTCTCACTCCCTGCCCAGAGCTAATTTCCTTCAGATGAATCACTGCCCGACGAGGGACACCACTAATCGTTGCAGGCAACCACACGGTTTTTGAAGTATTTGCTAAATCAAGCACTAATAATTAGATAATAATGTAAATGACCCATGGGTGCTCTGCAAAGCACACAGACCAGGACTTTCTGGGGAAGCACCCACAAGATCCGCGACGCAGAGGGACAGCAGGGGACATCAAAACGGATGACGCTTTGGTCCCACCGTAGCGTCTGGAGTGGCTTTTCAAGTGAAGGGCTAATGACACACCTAAAATCTACAAAGCCAAGGAGAATTGGCATGTCAAACAGTCAAATTCGCAAGCCAACTGACTCTGAAGCAAGAAGTTATCAACTGTACACGGTAAGCGGTCCCCAAATCCACCGTGCTCTGGGTACCACACCGAATTAAGAAGACTATTCACATCACCTCCATTTATTCAAGTAATTAAACTGCATTCCTTAATTGTAGACTACAACTCCAACAGCAGCAAATCCACTAAAATTACAAAACTGCCGCTCCTGGTTCCGGTGGGGCATATCCAGTTTTGATGGACACATGAGAACAGAGTTTGTCCCGAAGCCGCGACCAGTTTAGCTCAGAATCTCAAAAGAAAAACAAGGGTAGAAGGGTGAGGCTGATGTTAAGCAGGGGTGCCGATTTTCAGCATGTCAGCCCAGGTTTGCCTAGTTGACTAAAGTGGAATTTCAAGGCATACATTAGATACCTAAGTACAGAATCTACTGCCAAAAGCTGTCAGTCTTTCTGTCGCAGCTCTACGTTCTCACTGTCTATTAATATAGCGTTACGCTGGATCGTAAGCTTCCCTTCTGAAAATACCCTGGGACTGGCAAGAGGAGGGCTGAGGGATTGGACACCGAACCTGGAGGAGAGGGAGAGGAGGCTGAGCAGGTTATCAAGGAGAAGAAGCCAGCTTTGGGCATGGGCAGCCACTGGAGACCATCTGGGGCTCTCCCTTCCTCTTCCAACAGCCCCTCAAAGAGCCTGCGACCTTTTTCCACGGTTGGAGAAGCTCAGGTGTTTGTGCTGGCTCCTCCTCAGCCCCGTGCAGCACCTAGAGGTGCCACCGTCCTGCCGGTTGGACTTCTTAGTAAACCCAGCTCCCCAGTCTGTTGGCAGGCACCTCTCCGTGCTCCGCAGGCAGGCAGCTGAGCCTCAGCAGGGCAAATATCCACGTGTAAATAAGGGGTGATGACAAATTCAAATAACCACCAAATTTGTGGTTAATTCAAACTCATTCGAGTCACTTCCTTGGTATCCTTAAACGGCTACAAAAATGCAGTCCACCAACAGGTTGCCCTGGCAGGACCTGACTCCTCTCCCTTGCTCTGCTTTAAGGTGGGATGACCTCTGCGAAGTCCGTGAGCCTGTACTGGAGTAAATACAGCGTGACGTAGGGAAGAATCAGCCCGCAGCTAATGCTGAATGCAGCCGGGACTGCCCGCACGTGTTGGCGAAGGCTTGAGAAACCACCTCGCCTCGTCAGCGCATCGGTACGTGCGGTCCCGTCCCGCGCTCAGTTCTGACACGGGACCTATGCGTAGAAAAACTGTTAAAAAAGCCTGTTGTGAAACCTTTCCTTTCTCCGAGGTGGAAGCGCGCTGTACGCATCCTGCTGCCCCGAAAGAGGCATGAGCAACAGTCCGAATATTTTGCGCAAATCAGTGAGAGTTACCTAAGTGAATCGTTCCTTATGTGCGTGTTTCACCTGCTTTTCTTTTTGAACATTCTTGAGGGCGTTAGTGATTGTTTCCCCAGAACCTGCGTTTTCTGCCGCAGGAGTTCACATCTCCTTTTCCACCCCGCCTTTCCTATCCACTAGCTCAGGGGATACGTCTGAGCCGACCGCAAGTGGACAAGGGCAGGCTGCCATGAGGGGAGGCAAAGCAAAACCTCTGCCCTGTCCTGCCCACCACCCCCTCACTTCCCTGGTGCAAAGGCAGGGGTGGCCATTCCCACCCCTCTCGTACCCTCGTCCTGATGGAGCGAGCGGGTCTCGCCTCCAGCCGTGCCTCCAAGTTCTCGTCTACAGGACGACATTTCACCAAACTTCTCAAAGGCACTGGGAAAATGACGGAGTTAAACCGGCGAGACCCGCCGTACAGAGACGCGAATGCCATTTTACTCTGCCATACCTCTGTCCTCACCCAAAATTGCCCCCGAGCTCAGGATGCTCAGGAGCTACACGTGACATGTAATGGGAGCCCGTTTGCCCCAGTTTGGCCCACGGGGGACACGCTGAACGGGAGTCACCTCACCTAAGTTTAGACATTGCAACCTAAATAATTTTCCTTTGCAGTCAGTCAGAAGAAATCAGCCTCTCCAAAGGCCATTACCTGAACTTAGATACTTTTTTTAGGGTTAGCCAAACGGTGCAAGGGAAGGTGCATTTCTTCCGTGTCCCATGAGAGATGCACAGAGCAATACCCAGACTTGGACATCTACCTGACCCAGGGCAGATAAACCCGGACGCTCTCAGAAGCACTCCTAGTCCTTCAGCAAGGCTGGACCTTCTGAAAATCTATCCTTGAAGTTTTGGTTTCCAAAGTAATCAAGCATGGAAAATTGCCTCTAGACCAAGGTGATCTTCACCTCCAAACATGAGGCTCTTCATGAAGAGAGAAACCAATGAAGAGACACAAAAAGCAGTAGACTGGCAGATGAATTATTCAGTCTAACCATAGTAGTGTTTGATTGAGCTTTCCAAGCAATAAATGTGGCATGAATAAATAATTACAAATCCCGCCTTGAGCTCTCATGATGAGTCACAACCACCAAACCACAGATGCGCAGGGCAGGCCGCTCTGCACATCCACAAGGTTAAGACACAGATAACTCATGTAATCACAGCAACCATGAACTCAGCAAATGTAATAATTTACTGGTGATGTTCTCAGCGGTGCCCAAGGAACTATCAGAAATAAAAAACAGTGATTTTGGGGAGAACCTCTCTGTAGCCACTTCAATACGCCACGGGCTGGTGGAGGCGGTCTGGATTTTGCTCTTTATTGGCCTCACTGCAAAGTCCAAGGCTGTGGGGAAGGTGTGCTTTTAACGGCATCCGACAAGCAAAGGGGTTGCTCACACCATAAAATTCAATCAACTATACAAACAAGCAGGCGTACAAGCAAGTGGGAGACATTCCTGTGCACACCCTCTGATTCACAGTCATATAAAAGGTCTAGACACCAGCCTGAAAAGGGATGGAACGCATGCCCAGAGCATCACACCACATCACCAGTGGTGATCATGGTGATCATCATGGGTTTATGAAAGGCAGGTCCTGCTTG
>NW_010545057.1:0-4939 GCF_000687285.1 Phaethon lepturus
ATGAAGGGGGTGTCTCTCAGTGCTCTCCGCGCATCTGTTTGTCCCCCTTTTCCAAGCACAGGGTGCCCCTGACCGGCGCCCATGGCTGCCTGCTCCTCCGTTTTCAGCTGCCCCCGTCACGGAGCACGTGTGGGGAAGGGCTGGTGGAGCCGGTTTGCTTCCCCTGTCCTACAGACTTGCGGTTCCTCTGTGCTCTGGGAGTGCTGCTCTCGTCTCCCTTCCTTTGTGGGGTGACGGCTATAATTTGTAGCTGTGTTTTTTCCACTGAGTAATTCGTGTTCTTGTTCCCGAGTCCCTGCATTTTTTACTTATTAGTAGTTGTAAGTTTATGTACAGTGCGTTTTGATCCCTCAGGAAGCAGTTCTGTCACTTCAAAAACAAGCTGGTTGTTTTTTTTTTTAATCGAAAGATCAGTACCAGTTCTGGCTTAAGTAAATCCTTGTGACTCGTAGCTCTGGATGAATGCAGTCCAAAAGAGAACTATGAATCATACACTGTTATATACAGCCAATTTGTTTTATCCCCAGTGTCTGCATGTTCGCCTTAAAATGTGGACAGTGTTTGTGCTTGGTATTATTCCTGGTCTTGCTCAGGTCAAAAATATGTTTCTGTTAACATTTTCAGTTATCTATGTATGTTTTTCATAGGCTAAGGTAAACTTTCAAATGTGCAAAGCTTGTCCTTTTGAACTCAAGCAAAGAATTCTAGTTGGAGGCTCCTGGATTTAAACTTTAAAATAGATTTTAAGTTATGAATGTGTGCCATAGCAGAGGGAAGGACGTGTCTAGGGCTCTCGGGTACTAGTGGCTTAGTTGTCTCTTCCTGAAATGTATTATAATTTAGCTTCTGGAAATCGGAATGTTCCATTGTTGTTTTAAAACTAAAAACATTGGACTTAAAGATAGGCTAGAACTGGCAGCTTGTGGAATTTGAAGAGCTGCGCTGCTCCTGAGCTTGATATTCATTTCACCTGAAAAGGGTTGTGCTGCCGGTGACTACTGATATACTGAAAATACAAACAGATACTACTATTGTGCTGAAATACAAACCCTCAGCCGTGGTAGGAAGCAGGGCAGCAGGGTTTTGCTGTCTGGGTCACGCTGGCACGCCTTCTCTAGCCTATTGCATGGCCAGGCTTGCTCAATACTGAGCTGTAATGAAATGGAGGAACCTTCAGGAGCCTGTCAACTGTTCCCACAGCTTTTCTTCCCTTTGGGGGTCTTTGGTAGGTAGTGTTTCTTGTGACTGCAAGTCATTGTAGGGATTTGAATGCGTATTTTGTAGTGTCAAGAAGTTAGCCACCTTCAGAATAAGCATTATATTTAAGTAAAGTGAGCCGTCTGTGATGTACAGGAAGATTTATTGTCCTTTTCTGGCTTTCAGGTCCATAATACTCTGTATAACTAACACCTAAATCACTGGTAATACTTGGTAGTTCTCTGTGCTTTAGTCGTTAGAAAAGAAGGTTGGACTGGCTAGCACAGTGTTTTCAAAGGTTTTCTAATAAGGGATCCTGGGTTCATGGCACAGTCAAAACGGACAATATGTGTTAGGTTTAGCAGATAAACTTTGCAAATGTTTTTAGCGGCTTTACGTATTTGTGGAGAGTATTGTGAAAATCATTGTTATTCTGTAAAGAGCACTTTACACAGGTAAATCATTTTACGTTTTTACATGTTGATGGTGGACTACTGCCCAGCTAACTTATTTTTGGCACCGGTGTATTTGCTCAGAGCTGGTTCTGTAGCAAATGCTCAGCCTCTGAGCACTGACGTACTTAGATTAAATTGAGCAGACTTTTGCACTTTGTGAAAGCTGCGAGCTGCGTGTACCAGCAGAGCCTACCTTACGAAAGGTGCCTGGCAGGATAAACTGTACCAAACTTAGTGCGTAATGCCTGATTGGCAACTTTCAAGCTGAGAAGGTAATAATAAAGTATCATTTAAAGGCAAGTAATCAATATCAGTAATGAAATTGTTAATAATTAAATTTCAGGTTTGTATCTAACACCTTTTCCTCACATTCATTTAATTTTGATCTACTTTTTTTTTGTTTTTTTAATTTACTGACTCTGGCTGCTTGTTCCCTCACTGTCTTTCATTTCTTTCAAATGCCAAGATAATAATTAATGGTGTAGTTGTTACCCAGCCTGAGTGCTGCAATTGCATTCTTTTGGGCTTCCTTCTTCTGTTTGTTATTCTTCCTCATCATTATTTCCCAAATTTCTTTCTTTCTTTCTTTCTTACATGGCCTCTGTTTGTGAGTCTTCATAGATCTGTTTTCCACAGAGGAATTAATTTTCTCCTTCATGTTATGGCACAGGCTAAGCTCTTTTATATTTGACGTTTTGTTGTTTCAAGTCTTTCTTTCAGCCACTGCAAGTAACTGTTCTTCTTGTGCTTTTTCAGTTACACTTTTCTCTATGTTTTTACATTATGCCAGGAGTTGCCTCCTAATTAAAAGTATCTCCCAAAACAGAAGATAACGAGTTTTAATTCAGGAGCTTCAAATTTGGTCTGGTTTATGTTGTTACACGTCTTTCTTGGCAAAACATTAAGTTGGTAAATCTGTGCCTTTAATGAGTGGGCCTGAGGAATTAAGTTCCTTATTTTTAAAATGAGTGCTTCTTTTTAACTTTCTGTTTAGTTGTTGAGTTCTTTACCCATCTACACGGCATGGCAAGGTCTCAGTTTCTGGAAAAGATAAAAAGGGGTTATGGAATGAGGAAGAAAATCCTTCATGTGAAGGAGAACTCTACTCCCCCCTTCCCACCCCTTAAGGATGCAAAAAGCCCCACAGAACAGCATTAATACTTTTATGTTCTGTATTTGGAGGTATGAAGGCTAACAGTACAGAAAAATTTGCTCAGAGTGATCACATCAGTAGCTGAAAAAACATTTCCTTTAGTAACAGCATTTTAATAGAGGAGGGAATAATCTTTGATAGTCTCTCGAGAGTTTTTAATTTATTTTTTTTTAAATCCATGGTCATGTTGTGACACTTGTTGTTAGCAGTTGTGGATGTTTCCGAATGACTGAATTGTTCACCTATACTATTTTTGTATTTTTACAAATTGGCTATTGAATTATATTCATAATGCTTTCTGAGTATTGAAACACTTCTCTCCCTTCCTTTGATACACCAAACTTTTTTATAATCTTCACACCTTAAAATGAGTGATTAAAGATGCTATTACCAATCAACAAAGCCCAAAGACACCAGGAAATGCCTAGCACAGTATTTTTACTAGCTTCAAAAAATGAAAACCATCTTTTTTTATCTTCTAGTATAAAATGTAAAGTGTTAGCGTTATTGAGCTGCCTGTTTAAAATTGTAATGATCAGGGCAATAATGCTGGGGTATGACTTATGCTTGGGTAGATTATCTCCTTAAGATTATTCTGTGTTGCTAAGTAACGTGATTTGGTATTTCATCTTAAAACGTATGGTGTATAATGCATAATTGATTTAACACTTGCAAATTTTTTTTGGTTTTAGTCAATTGAAGAAAATGAAGTGTATCTGCCTAATGATGAGCTTTGGATCTATGAAATGGATAGCGGGTTATGGTAAGCTGCATAATTTATATTTAATTAATATATAAAGTTGATCTTTGCATAATTTACAGTTAGCTGTTGTGAAAAGACTTCAGTTACATGAGTTATTGGTCATGCTTCCTGGAGTTTAAATAGCAGATGTTTAAAGACTGAAGAACAGACAGAATCACAGAATCACTAGGTTGGAAAGGACCTTCAAGATCATCAAGTCCAACCATTAATCCAGCGCCACCATGTCCCCTAAACCATGTCCTGAAGCGCCTCATCCACACGTTTCTTGAACACCTCCAGAGATGGCGACTCCACCACCTCCCTGGGCAGCCTGTTCCAATGCCTGACCACCCTCTCAGTGAAGAAATTTTTCCTAATATCCAATCTAAACCTCCCCTGGCGCAACTTGAGGCCATTGTATATGTACTTGCAAAATAACTCTAGGAAACACGTTACTTCCTTAAATATAATTGTGTTTTTTTCAAGAGAATATTTGAAATGGTCAGCTTAAGGCTCTGTTGTTAAAACAGATGTATTTTATTTGGGCATTTATTTTGGCTTAGTTCTCCGTACATTAACTTTTATGTTAAAAGGAATATTTAAACAGTGGATATTTGGGTTCTTGATCTATTTTCAATTACATATTTTTTTGTTATTACTTAATTGTGTTCTCAGTGTATTTGCATAACTAACTCATAGCTAACCAGATCTTGCACATTATTAGCAATGTAATCTTTACATTTTATATTAATTGTGTTTACATACCGTATGTGGGGAGAGATAACAATGTCTCTTTTTAAAGTTTTCCAGTGGTTTCTATTACAATAATTGCGTTCAGTTTGGTAAAGTAGTATCCATTTGGGCTTATATGTGTTTTCTGCCAGCTGTATTTCTAGTCTCCCACCTATTCATGTATTTCTTGCATACTCATATTCAAAGCAACAATTTGGAGGGAAAAGGGGAAGAGGGCTGGATTAGGAAGATGTCTTACAGTTTGTGTGAAGTTCCACATCCGTGTGGTCAAGTCACTGACTTTGAAACCAACCGTTTGCATACAGTTAGCTGTGAAGTTCTAGCAAGTCTTTTTTTCTTTTTTTTTTTTTGAGACTGTGGTTTGCTGTCTGTTTCTTTTGGTGAAAGGGTTGTCTAAAGCAACCTCATACTCTCTCTCGGTTCTCACTCCGATGTCCCCATATCAGTTGTACTGGTCCAGCTGTTTAATATGGTCACATGGGAAATTGGATCAGGAAAGTGATCTGGGTTAAATATAATTTTTTTTTCTCCCCGAGTTATTTTTAACCTGTATCCATTCTTGATCTCATTCAGTTTACAGCACAAACAGTTGCACACGTACAGCTGAGTGCACCGCATGACACAGGTACAAGCAGGAAT
>NW_010545057.1:4950-29531 GCF_000687285.1 Phaethon lepturus
GAATGAGAGAGCGAGAGCACAGAAGGGGAAGGTGGGCTGGCCGGTGGCAATGCTGGTGCCAGAAGAAAGGCATTTGGAAGCAGTGCCCTAAGTAGCTGTTAGTGAGCACCATTTTCCATAGGAACGGGTTACACACGCATCGTTCACATCCGGTGATTACGCATAAAAATCTTTTCCTTTTAATGGCTGCCTCTGGTTCTTTTAGGTTGGGTTAAGGTCAACCATCAGAACCCAAAGCTGTAAGAATCCTTTTCTTCTGTATAGCCACCAGGGATAAAAGATGAAGGTGTTTGATCTAGATGCGGATGTATCGAAGAAGGGAATGAATGGAAGTGACTGGGTCAACAAGTGTGGTGATACTAGACTTAGTAGAGAGAAGAAGTGGAATCAGGCTTTGATGGTGGGAGACCATGACTGTGGAGGGAGATTGGGCTAAGGACCCAGTTGGAAGGCACAGAGTCAAGTCAGGTGGAGAGCTGAGAACAATGAACGGGAACTGCAGGGGAAGGAAGCTTCAACCAGAAACCGTGGGATGAAAGCAGATGAGATGTCGGCAGCAAAGCTGAGACAAGGAGGTGGAGTGCCAGCACAGAGAGACTGGGATTTGGTTGCTAAATCTACAGAGACTGAAGGTGTGGCAACAAGGTGGAAATTCTCAACAAATTGCACGTCCTCTGTGCGTGGACGTGTGAGAGGGAGATGCAGGTCCCTGTCTTCTGTAGAAATTTGAGATCCTAGGAGAGCTGTTTTCGATGTGGAGTAATGATTCTAAGCCCAGTCTTGACCTAATGCTTGGCCTCATGAGTTTGGCAGAAGTTGAGTCTTGTCAGATAGTTCTATAGTGCTTGAGAGTGTCTGATGGTACAATTTGCATCACAGGAAGTTACTGGTTTGTCAGTGGGACCAGCAAGGAACAGGTTAGGAACTGCTGCTGGTGAAGAACAGAGAACTCATTGCTAAAATTGGCATTATTGTAGACTTTTTTATTATGCTAAATACAGTGCAAAATGCAGTTTTAGGAGATTGGGTGCCAAAAGTAGTGAGTACTTCTGACCTTTATTTCTACTTCTGCCTCAGTTTTCCATTTGTAAAATAACAGCGATACCATGTTCTCATCTCAGGAGTTCTTGGAGTTAATAGTATTTCCATATTTTGAATAATGAATGTTTCAGCTCTACTAATGCTCTTTTAATATGGGCTTCACCTTCAGAAAAATTGAGATGCTTCATAAACATATACACAATATTCACATGAAAGTCCTTTTACACTACAGGACCCTGACTTCATGTATCAGCTATAGTTTGTAGTGCTAGTTATAGCCAAAACATTGCAACTGTATTTTTAGGTTTAAGTATAAAAATTAATACATCTGTTTTGGGTTTGTTAATTTTAGCAGGTTTGAAAGCAGCGTTATAAGACTTAACGTATGTGCTAAATTGCAGGACAATGCACCTAATGGAAGGAGAGTTACCTACCTCCATGTCAGGAAGCTGTGGGGCAAGCATTAATGGGAAGCTGTACATTTTTGGTGGATTTGATGATAAAGGATACAGTAATCGGGTATTGTATTCTTTTCTTTCATAACATACTGTGTTTGAATGAATAATAATGCTGACCTTACTGTTTTGTCTGGTGTACTTTGCATTTAAATTAGAGAAATTCAAGGAAAAGCTTTATTTTTGTAGAAAAAGTGTACTTTTAAACTGACAAAAACCTAGTGTAGGGGTTTTTTTGATATTCAACTCCATATATTTTTCTGGGACTTTTCACTGACATAGCTTCAGAATGAGACCCATTACATGAAACTTTCTGAATTTATTTCTGAAAACTGCCAGTGCTTTCCCAATTGCTTTTTTTTTTTTTTCCAAATATGCTGGCAGCCATAATTGAAACTGATCTCAGAATATCACTTTTATTTTTGCTCTTTGATAGTGATTACCATTCTTACATAATCAAGTAATAATTAAAGTTAAAATACAGCTACGAGTTTTCCTTGTAACTGAAGTCTGGAGTAGCAAAGTAGAAGAAGCGAGCTGTTTTATTATTTAGTGTAAATGAAGTCAGAGTTCAGTCCCAACTAGAATATAACTGAAATGGAGCCTGTAATCAGATATCAGTTTAGTACCCTGTTCACAAGCCTTGCTGATTTTTGTGCAGTTACCTAGTTAGGTTAGGCAGAACTACTGACTGTTCTGCCAGTAGAATTGAACGGAGAGCTGTTTGTCTTGCAGAAGTTTTTTGCAAGGCTTCACAGGCTTCAGTTGACTCTGGAAGGAGCAGGATATCAGTGTTCTGGTCTGGCTGAGTGAAGGAACGAAACTGCTAATTCTCATGCTTTTTATGTTCTTGTATATCAGATTCTTCCTATATATTGCTACATATTGTGAACTTCACCGTTAGTTCCTTCTTTTTTAAAAATTTTTCTTAAGGAATTAGTGTATTCTGGGGATGGTGGGCTGGTTTTGGCTCGTGATTCGTACTGGGTTCTTTGACATCATTTATACTGAAAATGTTGTAATTTTTTTCTTTTAAGCTGTATTATGTTAATTTGCGAACAAAAAATGGAGCCTATAGGTGGAAAAAAATTACAAATTTTAAAGGTCAACCTCCTACACCACGTGACAAGCTTTCCTGCTGGGTGTATAAGGACAGGTAACACATTAAGAATATTTAATATGTGTTAATTGCAGAGAAGTACTATAAAGTGAAGAGAACACAGGTTTGGGATTCATGAAACTCTAATTCTTAGCTTGACTTACTAAGGGATTTTGTGTAACTCTCCTAACAACTTTTTACCAGAGTTTTCTCACATGTGAGCTGAATAAATGGTAAGTATAAACCCACTTGAGGAGAGGGTTGGGAAATTTAGTGAAAGTTTCTGGAATGCCTTTGAGACTCTAGATGAAAATCATTATGCAACTACTACTTATAGTTTTAATTTTAACACGTTAAAAAATCAGTGTAAAAATTAGTTTTTCTTTGTTACACTACGTAAGCATTAAATTGTTACCTGCAATAAAATACATTTAGTATATTTGCAAGGATTTTAATAGCTTACAAATGCTGACAGTTGCAAAGGCATTTCAGTGAGTATCTTTATTTTCTAAGAACCAAGTCAGCGTAGATATTTGTGTGGTAAAACTTACTAAGTGTACTTAGAAAAAATACTTACCTAAAAGTAAGTAGTTCACATTTTGTGTTTATTATGGAAAGTGTCTGGATATTGTGGCGTATGTTGTCACAAGAAAGTGACATGTCAGGGATTTGTTACACAAGTTATCGTAAACAAGTAAGAATATGATACACAGTGAACACTGTATATCAGTGAATATATGAATACATAGAATTCATATATCAGTGAATATATGAATACATAGAATGTAAATGATTTATCTGTTTCTGGACTCCACATTTAAAGAGGTTTTGCATAAACTGTATAGTGCCTCTCAGTACTATATCTTGGTTTTGTAATTCTAGTTTAAGTGCAAGATATAATTACATATATTTGAACAACTTTTTTGTAGCTGTTAATACAAGATGATTCAAAACTAAATTAATCCAGAGTGTCATGTAACTGAGAAAATTACTTACTTTAGGTGGCAGAGTGTAACCTTTTCGTATAACAAAGCTATTCAGGGACAAGCTATGCACCTTTTCAGAAGTATACCTTAAAATTTCACAAGATGTGAATTTGCAGATCAGGATGTCTTGGTGTATTGCACAATGCTTTCAGTAACTCTGTTTCCCTAGGAATGTCAGTCTGGAATGACCTTCACCATCCCATCATTTCCTAAATTGCCTTCTCCCAAGATCACTAACAACTATACCAAATATCCTCAAATGTTGAAGTTAAACAAAACTTTAGGAACCATTACTTATGGATGGCCATTTCATGGGTGGAATATTAGGCTGGGAGGTGTGTAACAATACTTGCAATGCCATGTGTTCATTCTTTCTTATAAAGAATCTCTTTATAAGCTAGAGGAAGACTTTGTGGGTCACAGGCAGTCTGTGGGCTGAACCTTGGGAACGTTTGTTGTGAAAAGATGTCTACAGAAGGCTAAAAAATATAGCAGGAGCATAGGAATTTCAGTAGAATAGGGTAGGAATTCTGGCAGAAGCGTAGGTGTTTCACAGTCTTGTGTATTACGTGTTATTTTGAGACTCGTTTCTGAAAATGTGGCTGTGATGAGCTTGTGGATGGAGGAATCACGAATAGGGACTTTGAGGTATCTTGAACCTCCTTCCTTGCTTCTGCGGATTTCTGTCAGGCTTGTGGAGGAGTGTAACAATATTACCGTCATCTTGGTAAGGTTTTCTGTGTAATTAGGTGCAATATGAAATATTTTCATTTGTTTATATTATTAATAGTACAGTAGGCAAACCAAAATTTGAAATTGATTATTACAGCTTATTCGTTTGAATGTTATTTACAAAACAGATAACTGAACTTATTTTTTGTTGTTCCTCTTTTAGGCTAATTTATTTTGGTGGCTATGGCTGTAGGAAGCATAACGAACTGAGTGATTGTTTTGATGTCCATGATGCATTTTGGGTAAGAGATTTGTCACAATTCAGAGTGATTTGTCCTTTCTGATTGTCAAAACATGATCTTTTATACTATACTCAGTAAGTATGAAAATCTGCCTGATTTTTCTTTTATTTATAGCATCAGCAGAAATGCAAATTAGAATCTTCTACTTAGATTTGGAATTCCAGATACCTCAGGTTGGGAGCAGTGAGTGTTCAGTGTATTCCAAGTACCCAGTGCTAGGCTTTGAGTGCAATGAAACAAAATGCTGTCAAAGCAGGAACAAAGGCAGTATTTTAAATAGGAAACTCGCAGGAAATTTTAGAATTTATTTCCTTGAAGTAATGATAGAGAATATATAGCTTCACACGTCTAACTGACAAATACTTTCAGTTAATTTCTTTAATTTGTTATCCAGAGTAAATGCCATTACTTTAAGATGCCTGCATTACCTAGTGTCCTATAACGATTTCTTCCAGCTAATAGAAAGGAGGAGACTGATTAGAGTATTTAATGACAGGAATTAAGAAGAAATAGATATGTATTTAAGGGAGTATAGATCCTTACTTCAAATGCTAAATACTGACTTACAGAAATGTATTACTTTGTACAATCTATTTATTTCTCAGTATGTTACACTCAGAAGGTAGAATTTGTCTACTGCAGTGACTGATGTTGGAGCCCAAAGCCCATTTTCAAAAGTGTCATCAGCCCTAACATTCCTGAATGCTGTTGGCCTTCAACTAGACCTGAGCTGCTGCATCATTATTAAAAATATTAGCATATTTTTTTTTTTCAATAAAATTCCATATTTAGTTTACTGTTTTGATAGTTCACTTCTGGGTTTCTATCCTTTAATAAGCACAAAGATTTTTAAAAATAATTTTATTCTATTTTATTTTTTAACTTCTTTTTTAGGAAGGACAGATATTCTGGGGATGGCATAATGATGTTCATGTTTTTGATACAACCACACAAACTTGGTCTCAACCAGCAATTAGAGTGAGTGTTTTTTAGTCTTGTCTTTTGACACAATTGTGATTTTACTGCATTTTGAATAGTTATTGTACTCTAGAAATTGATGTTGGGAAAAGTAATTTGAATATGCTTAGTATTGCTTAGGCTTATAACATTAAACAGGAGGCTACTCAATGCATCTGAAATGTAGAAAACTTGGAACTGATACGAATTTTTTTTTCCCGGAGGATGTTATTAGACTGATGATTTTTCTATAATGTGATTCTGATGCAAAAAAAAACCATTGTAAGCTTCAGAGAGGTATTAGAAAGAAGATGATACAGTATTCTGTACCTAGGGGATAATTCTGGGATAAAGCTTTGTATTCAAGCTTTAAGACAACTGTTGGGAATATAAAATATACTGGCAATATAATAAAATCCAGTAATTTTATGGATATTTCCAGCTCCATTACTGGAAAGACAAAGCACTGGAATACTCCAGAAAACCATTTAGTAGGAATATCAGGGTGGTGCCGAGGAACGGAGTGTGGAGGTGTTTTGGTGGCTCCTCACAAAGCAAGTTTGGGTCCTGCAGAATGGGTTATGGAGGCGATACTGACTTTGGGTGTCTTTGTAGGCCCTGCCAGGGCTTTGGGTATGAAACGGTTTCGTGGCTGGAGCACAGCCATTAACCTGGGCCAGCTCTAAATTCATCCTGTGTCGCACCTAGCGAAGGCCGCCTGGAACGAAGCGAAGGTCTTCGGGGGAGCGCGTGGTAGAAACACATGAATGGTTTTAATGGTGCCAAACCGAGGCTAACGAACCTCGTTTATCTGAACTGTTTTGATGTGAAGCCGTTTGGTTGACTGTGTCTGTGTATAACCAATCTGCAGTGTGGATAACCTGTCACAGATAACTGAGTTGACCACGTGAGAGATTAAGGTCTGCCTGGGGATTTCTTCCTTTCCCCTGCGTAAAGCTGATGGTCCTTCCTTTCCCCCCTTTCGTAAAGCTGATGGTCAGAGTGAAGGATGGTATATCGGGCTGAAAAAACAACAGTGGTCTTGAAATCTAGTCCCTTGATTCGCTATTCAACTTTTACAGACTTGAAGGCAAGGGGAGAGGTAATAAACTCGCTGTATGCCAGTTTAGCTCATCAGTTTTTCTTTGTGAAGTAAAGATCCCTGTTTAGTATGCAAGGGTTATACTCAAACTCATTAGTTTGAGCATTGTGTATATGGAGTTGCTATATTCCCTTCAAGAGTTAATGTTAAATCTTTTGAACAAGTATCTCCCAGTCATGCTGTATTGTTAGAATAAACAGATCAGGTATTCTTCAGCAAATATGTTATTTTAAGTCTTCCAAAGGAGCATGTATACTTACTTTCCCGGTAAAATAGTAATGCACACATTTCTATTTATCAATATTAATATGATAGTATACTATAAAGGTTCATAAAATCCTGGTGAGTTTACATAAGAACTCAGAAGTTTATTGTAATGCGTGTTTGGCACTATTTTATGGACTTCATAGGATGTTCTAAAATTCCTGTAAAACTAAACACAAAAAATTAAATTACCATTGAAAAGTAAAAGCCAATTTTGCTATCTTTATTTCTGATTTACACAAGAAATACTTTTTGGCATGTGGCTATTGGATGTAATATCAAATTTTAAGATCTGATTTCCAGAGATTTTTGTACCAGTGATGGTTTGCACTTTGGAAGAATAAAGCTGCACAGAACATATTAACGATAACTGATGTGTTACTGTAATTTTCTGCTTAGGGATTAAAGATAAATTAATTGAATTTCACTTAAGTAAAGCAATGATAAATCAGACCGACAGGTAATACATTAAACATTAGCTACTGAGGGAACTCAATTAAAGCTGTCCTTGGCAAATATGTGTATCTTCTAATGTCTATGGAGTCTTGGACATGACTACAAATTATTTCCTTTTAAAATTGCATAATGATGCGTATTGGCCATACTTTTGCAATCTCTGTGTTACTGACTTGCCAATATCCTTGGCTGGCACTTTGATGATGTTCTGAAGGATCTTATTTTGTTTCTTTCAGGGTGGAGATCCACCTCAGCCTCGAGCAGCTCATACCTGTGCTGTGCTGGGAAATAAAGGTTACATCTTTGGAGGACGAGTGCTGGTTAGTGTTTAATTAAAACATTTTATTGGCAGTAATATTATTTTCTTGGCAGTTTTTCTTTTTTTATAGCAACATATTTTTGTAGTAGAAAGAAGTCCAAAATGTCTTCAGTCTAACCCATATGCTAGGGGCGTTGAATCCAGGATGTTTCTTTTCTGTAGTAAATGCAAATGTTTATGGATGAACAAAAATGGTTGATGTGTGCATAACCTCTGTAGGAGACGGTTCTTTGAGAATGGAGCAAAAGCAAGCCTGATGATAGACCAGGTTTAAATAAATGATGAGATGCTAGCATTCTGTACTTGCTATAGCTTAGCAGATTTATGCATCAAACCTGCTGGCTTTTTTTCCCTATTTCACTTAATGAAATGCTAGAAAGTAGTAAATGTAACTGGGATTTTAGCTTGTGCTTTCCTCCCCTTGCTAAAGAAAGAGGAAATGTGTAAGAACAGTCAGTTAACATATCTCTCATACCCTGATGTTTACCTTCTGGGAAAGTGAAGTTTAGAATAGCTGTTGGGATACAGTATTTTATATTTACAGTTGCAACATGTGGTTCTGAATGGTAGGAAATAGCAGATTTCAGTTGGCTTTGTAATTTAAACTTCTGTCATTTTTACACATAAGTGACTGAAATACAGATGTCTGGAAGAGCAGCATGTGATTATAATGTATGGATACAAAGGCATTAGTCTCCGTACATTCAAGCTGGTACAGGATGCTGCAGCAGGTTATCTGATAGCACAGGCCACTGCAAGCACAGGTCATTCCAGTCCTGTTAAGCCTCTCCTCTGCTCTCTGAATGTCAGTTTTGCAGTCTCAGTCTTTACTTTTAGCATGCTCTGTGCCCTTGGCACAGAGTATGTGAAGCACACCGCAGAGATCGCTGTTAACAGCTTTATTCTATGCATACAATATAAGCTCCTTACTGCAAGAGCAAGGCTTGTATTTGCTTTCTTGGCAGTTGATCTAAGACTGTACCATTTAATACACTGTGGGAGGATCTTAAATCTATTGTCCCTTAGGTAATAGTCAAAGGCAGCGTAAGAACTCTCTGTATAGGATGTAACCAGTGCATATTTAAATCAAGGCTAGATTCTTGCTATATAATCTTAACTCTTCCTAGCAATTTTTAACTTAAAAAAAACAAAAAAACCCCCCAAAAAAACCAAAAACCCCACAAAAAAACCCAAAAACCCCAAACAAAACCAAACCGAAAAAACCCAAACTCTTATAGGCATCATCCCCCTGGTTGTCTGTACCTAACAAACTTGAAGCCACTATTGATAAGCAAGGAGATGTTAAAACCTCTCAGCAACACACTTAATTTTTCTAGTACTACTCAGAGGAGATCTTTTCAGGTTTTTTTCTGCTGAAGCATTAATGTAAACATTTAAGCCTGGCGCAGCAAGCCAATAAAAAAAGAAAACATATTCCTGTCTTATGTCTGATAATAAGCATGGTAGTAGGTAGTCTTAACTAATGCAGGCTCCCCTATCGTTTGTAAATTTTTTGCAAGGATAATTTCTTTATGGGCTGGAAAGCGTACCAATGCTTTTTAGAACTGTTGCAAAAGCATAGGGAAGATAATATTTTTCAAGGTCTCTGTATGAGCTGGAGTTTATCAAGAATGTGAGAAACAGATTCTGTAAGGCAAGTAAAAAAACCTCCTAATTTAAGTTACTGTGTATTCTTCCTTTTTTTTTTAAGTGTTTAGCTCTTTTTACCTACAGCTAATTTAAAGCCTTTAATCATATTCAGCTAAAGGATGGACTTGATGCCTTCTATCTCTACTACTATAAAAAGTAACAATGAAAAAGCTTTTGAAAGCCCTCGGTGCTGTGTTTCTATAGTTTTGTTTTATGAAAGAGAAGGAATTAAATGTTGATTGGAAATGCCCTACAATGAACATGTGCCAACTTCATCCTGGAAAGCTGCCATAACCTAAAGTTACGTATTCTCAAGTACTTGCAAGTAAAACAGTGTAAAATTGCACTTTGTTCCCTATCCTCTGTTTTTCATGCTGTAAAAGCTGTACTCTAGTGCAGTGTTCTTCTCAGGGAAAGTCTACAGTTCTGTTACAAAATGGCTTACTCCTGCTTGCTCAGACAGAAACCAGACATACAGATCAAGGCAGGTTCAGAATGGCCACACAACATCCAGCCAGTTTTTCAGCTTGAATCACCTTCCCCAGCTGCAGGAAAAGTTTTTACATACGTACCTTTTCAGAGCAGTCAGAAAAGAAGGTAACCAAAACTGATCCTGTTTATTCTTGCCATTCTGCACTATGTGTTTCGTGGCCTTTCATACAGGCTCACGATCTCTGGAACTGTTGCTAAAGACCCACCTCTTGACTGAGAGAGAACTGCATGCAGTAGCCTCCAGAGCTGTAGGTTCGGACAAACTTGATTTGCAAATAACTAAGGAAATAAAGGGAAATTAAAGAGATTGAAAAAGTATCTACTCTTACTTGAGTGTTGTGTGTCAGGATTAGCTATGCCAGGCTAAGTGAGCCCTGTGCCTCTGCTATGGACTTAGTCTTTCATATCTGCTGTATAAATGAAATCTTGCGAACCCCAGCTGAACTGAATCCTGCTCCTCATTTAGCAAGCCTGCAGACATGAGAGAGAAAGAAACCTAGGTGTGAAGAAGTAGACATGCAGCTCAGGACCTTCTGGCCTACCATTTATTTCTGAACATTTTCCCAGCCTTCAAAGCTTTGCTCCCTCTGGCTTTGTGTTAGCAAGGGCTGTCTCTGTGCTGCAGAGGCCTTCACACCAGAAACAGAATGGCATCGAGCATTGTGTCCAAGCTACTTAGGGTTGCTGCGCTGTGCCTCTTGCAACTGAACTGCTTTGTAACTCAAGCTAGGATTCTCATGCAGCCTCTGCAAGTGAAATTATTGGTAAACTGGAGCTCGCCTGTCATTCCTCCACCGTGCTGTTGCATGATTAGATATGGCCTAAGAGGACACATCCTCTGGCTTCTATTTAACTCTGACTATTTGACTGCAGGATTCAGAAATACAAGAAGGCTCTGATCTGAAAAGGTTTTTCTCTTCCACAGGTAGCATCAGCTTCCTTAATAACCATTTGCTAAATTTCAGTGAAACCACTTAGGAACAATGTCAGAGAAGAGTGAAATTTTTGGAAAGCTATATTTAATTTTGTAGGAGAGCAGGAAGTGTAACTTTCACCTTAGTGATACTCTGTTATTGATTCACTTTCTATCCTAGAAGTAAATGGAAGGGACTTTACAAAGGTTAGGGAACATTCAGTGGGACTTGAAGAATCAATGTGAGTCATGAAACAGGAAAGGAGAGCTAAAGACATCAGAAAAACACTGCATTTCCTGACAACAGGAGTAACTCCACCCCAAAGGATGAAGTCTTGCTTTTCTCCATAAATTAAGGAGCAAATATGGGGTTGCTCTGCTCCTTCTCCTTCTAGTTCACCATAATACAAATCTTCCCAGGGAAAAGGCTCTACAAGGAACCAGAAAGGGCCAGGAAGTGTCATGAGGCTTCTCCTATTCATCTTTCTGGGAGGAAAGGGCACCTTTTTCCAAACTTGGAGCTAGAACTGGTAAAAGAAGATGATGGTGGTCAAAATCAATTGTACCAGGAATCATTTGAAAACAGGCTCAGAAGTATTATGTGGACTCTGTTCCTCCAGGTAAGCCCCTGAAAACAACAGAAATGGGAGAAAGTGGGAAGGAAGGAGAGTTAGCCCAAAAGTTGATGCAAGTCACGTGTTTGATTTACTTGGAAAGTTTTCATGTAAAGAATGATGAAGTAATAAAATAAAACAAAGTCTTTCCAGCAGTTCCTCACACATCTGATGCCTTAATGTATGCATGTTTATATTTCCTGTTATCCTTTCTGTCACTGAAGATCAGAAGAGACATTGGACCACAGTCCTTCTCTTACAAAGATTTGAGCTGCAGTAGCTGTTCGATTGTAAACCTCAGCATGGAGAGCTGCAGAGAGTTTACTGTAACAGCAGTGAGCTGTAAATATGTCTCCCTTAATGCCTTTCATCATGCTAGAAAGCTAATCTGAGACAAAGCAGATCCTGGTTAATGTTTACTGGGCTGCAAATAAATGAACATGCCATAGATAAGTAGGATGTCTAAGGAGTTCTTGTAGCTCAAAGGGAAATGCAAACCCTCTTTTGAGGCTTGATGCTTTTAAGCCAATTAAGAATCATTTTAGGATTATCAGCTAAATGATTAAATATAGTAGGTAGCATTTAGAAATACATGAGAAACTGCAAGAAAACTTTGCATATGGAAAGTGATAATACTATAACCTGACTGTGTGCTTTACAGTTTCCCAAGTAAGGGTCAGGTAGGCAGGCGTTTTCATTTGTTAAAGCTATGTTAAAGGACTGAATCTTAAACATAAATGTCCAACTGATGCTGTGTTTTGAATTCAAAATGAGGTTGATGTAATTATGCATCTGTCAATCTGTTGAATCATGAGAATGTAAAGATTATAATACATTGATTTCCCAGGGACCAAGAAACTGAAAACTGCTCCATCTTCTGCCTAATGCCTAGGAAAGGAAAGTCAGCGAGGAGGTCTTGAACAGCATCTTCTTGAAACTCTAATTTCCAACATAACAGCAACTTTCTTTCTTCCCTTTCTTTAATAGATGTCCTCCATATCGAGCTGTGTTATTCCAAGATGATTAAATATTTTTAGTTTCAGAGGCCAGGATGTTGCTTTTTCCCCACCCTACCCCCAAGTGTCTAGCTGTGTACAGGTACAGCAGAAGATACTTAGTAATTGCATTTTGCTTTCTGCTTGTATAATTTGTTCCTCATCTCCTCCAAAGCAGGAAACTGAGTAGACTTGTCATGGAAGATAGATCTGTTCCACTAGCTGTCAGTTGGACCACACTTTATTGTTATATTCACCCTCTTGAGGGGATAAAGTTTCTCAGGCAATGCACAAAAGCCTTCGCATTCTGCTTTTCTTTAGCCTATTGGCCTCTCTGAAGGCGTTTCCAAAATGCTAGTTAACATTCTTTTCCCTAGGACAGAAAAGGGCTAGCATGTACATGATCAGAGGAGGCCATAGCTATCCCGAAAACCTTGCTGTTTCTGGAAATACCCTGAGAGACTTTCCGTAGCTCTGATGGACAGCTTTGGAAGCCTCTCAAACTCACTAACTGGCTGAGTTCTCAGGGGTAAAACTACTCCTATTCTGACTTAAATGACAAGTCTAGTTTCTGCCTCAAAGGATCTGCAAGCTGGAGAAAGGCTTATTCTAATAGATCTATGGACTACCCTAGAAGGTAAGGCAAGATACATTTCCCTACTTTTCAGATACTGTTTTGTAGTACCTAGGGGAATCACAAATACCAGTCAAGTGTATTGCGAGCCATTGAAAATATTGCTACAATCTAAAGCAAAGAAATTATTTCTTATATTCTCCCCTCCCTCCCCGCTTTATGTTTCTAAAGCAATTACTTTCTTCATCTTAAAACACAGACAGGTATGCAAGTGTATTGATTTCCCATTGTTCTTATTGATACATTTTATTGCTTTTATGGCAAATGCTAAAGGGTCATAAAAGCTTGTTGTTGCTAGTTGTAAGTTTGTGAAAGGGCTTGCCTTCCGGAAAAAGAGAGAAATACACAGATGTGATGAACTTTTTGTGGGATGTCAAGTAGTGAGTACAGTACCTACTGGAATATTTCAAGGAATAAGTGACCAGGCAGGAGGATGTATAGTTCTGATCAGAATGCAAACAAAAGTAATGAAAGGAAACTCTACATAGAGTTTTACACCTTCTGTGATTACCTACCATGAATTCTGTGGATGAAAATCGAATACATTTGCAGACACTGAATATCACGTAGTTCTTCACTAGTAAACTACTATTAAAAGCTCAAATTGGCCCCATACTGCCATTGCATTACTGTGAATATTCCTAACAGGTAGTTTTCCAAGAGTTGCATGCATTTTTTGAGAAGCAACGCTTTTCATCTGCCACATAATACAGTGTTGTTTTAAAGCACATGGGTACAGTTTTCTTCAAAATATTGTTACTTGGAATATTCTGTCCTGGGAAGGCCTCAATGAAATACTTTGCTCATTGTTTGTTTAATATAACACAACTGGGATTTTGTTTATTTGTTTTAGCAAACTAGAATGAATGATTTGCACTGCCTGAATTTAGACACTTGGACTTGGTCTGGAAGGTATGTTTCTCTCTATAACACTTAAAGTTGAATGTAGCAGATTTGAAACATATTGTTAAATAGTTCCAGTGCTAATTTTGTAGCTTTTCCAAGAGGAGAATGGGAGTTTGGGGACTATTTTAACAGCTGCCATATTGTGATTTCAATTTAATTTAATTTGATAGTCGTTACTAAGCTTTTTCTGTTCTGCACCAAAGCATTGGTGATGCTATTTTAAGCAGCATGTAGTGATTTAACATCCTAATTTTCAAGACGGGTGCATTTATCCATATGGAATTTTAGTTTTGATGTCTTTTTAAGTACTGTTTTTACTATTTTTACAAATATATTTGGCTTATTATGGGTACAGATTGGGGAAAGACCTTTCCCCCCTCCGAGATAAGCATCTTAACCATTTTTTAAAAAAATCAAGTAAAAACATGACCTAAATATTTCAATTTTAAACTAAATCAGGTATTAGTATATTCTGAAGATTTGTTTGTTTGCATATAGCATTTATGATAGTGCCTACTCCATGTGTAGAATCGGTGGATAATATTGTTAGCTGGTGGGCAGACCAGGAGATAAACAGTAACTGATGGGTGATAACCACTGTTCTGTTCCTACTCTCAAGGTAACCTAATAGTAATTTCATAAAAGACCATGAAATACACCTTTCCTGAGTATGTATCAGTACTGATCCTGCTCCAGGGCTTTATGTGCTTCAAGTACCTACGGTGGGCATCTTTAATCACCTGTGACTGCTGATCTGATCCTGCACCACGTGTGTTCCTCTGCCCCCTGAGCCGAGAGCAAAGCGAGGGAGTAGACACAATCCTCCATCTGTTCCTGCTTGCTGCTGATGGCAGCAGGATGAAGTCTCACAGTGTCCTTTCAAAAAAAAAACTTCTCTTTGAAGATTTCTTTCATTAGCACTTACGATTAACTTATCAGTTTAATTTCCCTTTTTTCTTTGCCAGTTGTTTTAAAATTAACAATGTTCTAACTAAATGATAGCATTGTCCCTCTTCAAGTGTGAACTTTACCTCTGAGTGGATTGATTATTCAGATTATTGCTTTAGCTGCTTGCTTTTTGTTGTTGCATGAGCATGAGTTGCTGTTTGGCTTGCTTTTTATTGCTTTAAGAAAGGAAACTTGTGACAGCTGAGTGACAGGTCAATGAGAGGAATTGCAAGCCTTGAAGGAGGGATGTCAATGTCAAAGTTCTGTCTAAGTCCTCATCAGACAGTGTTCCCTTTTGTTTGGCATTTGAAAGCTAATATTGAAGGTTTTCTGAAATGTTTTCTGTTCTTGACCTGAATACAGCGGGCTGATTTTACATACAGGCATCCGTAGACTAAGGATGGTAATATTAAATGCAGCATTCCTAAAAACTGAAGATTGTTCCAAGAATAGCTCACCAGGCTTACTTATGATTTAGTATAGACTCTGATCATTATAAATTTAGGAGCCTAGTATCCAGCCGTTCTGTAACACCTCTGCAAAGAGTCTTTGAGAGACTGAAAAAAGAGATTTAAGAGATTAGAAAAAAAAAAAAGAGTCTTTGCAGAGTGTCTGCTGCTGTGGAGACACCTCGCAGGAGGTAAAGCGTTCATATTTACTCATATCTAGAGGGGTAACTAATTAAAGGCTGGTCTTATAGGAGGTTTCACAGGCCTGAGTGCTCTTCTTTGATTGCCATGTGAATTATGACCAAATGAGACTCAAGGTTGTAATACAGATTAAAAAGTTTGGCTGTCTGAATGCTGCTGACCAAGACAAGTTGACTGCAGGTGTTTGAAGTTCTTCTGTAAAGTACAGATCTCCCAGTGAGGAGGACTTGGTTTGTACTGTCGTACGCTCAAATTCATTTATTGGGCATCCTCTCCTAAAAGAAAAATTCCAAATGCAGTGATGAATTTATTTAAAGCCCCATGGCTTTTCATTAGCCAGTCATGTCAAGTTTTTTTTTTTTCCTTATTCAACTCTGTGCAGGTTTCTTAAGTAATTGCTTAATATTAACCTATTAATCCAAGAATATCTTCCAGTATGAGATTCCAATATTTACATAAGTTGCCACTACCCAGAGGTTACCTTGCCTCCCCTGACCTGTTATTCAAAATGTTCAATATTACATTATTTCTGTTACTGTGATAATTTTTTGGATCAGTAGCATGAAGGTTTGAAACGTTATCGCCTCTGAGTATCTGGTATATATTTTTCTAAACGTCAGAGCCTGTTGTATCTCAGCACAGTCTGTCTCTTTTTCCAATTTTAGAAGAATCTTATACAAGAGTTGAGCAAAGCAGGCACTCAAACATGATGACTTGGCTTCAACTTCAGTGCCAAATTTAGCAGGACAGTTTTGCAATCACTGTTTAATTAGCTATGATTCTTCAGTCCTTGCTTCCAGATGGAGAACTGCTTAGCAGTCACCAGTAGTGAAATTCCTCTAACTAAACTGCAGATGCGTGTTTTACTTGCCCTAGGCCTTCTCTGTGCTCAGTTCGGAGAAATAGGCACTTCTTGGGCACGAGCCAACGGCTGCGAAGGTAGACATCTAAAATAAGTCACGAGTTGTGCTCTTCAAGGACCTGTTTCTCTTCATTGACTCTAAAGGAACTATAGATGACTGTGTCTGCACTGTTCATGTTGTAGATTGAGCACACATCTGTGTATATTACACTCACCTCACTTTAGCTAAGTGGAGGGGGGGAGGGGGGAAGTAACTTTTTTTTGAGTGCTAGTCTACCTGGATTGAACATTCCTTTCTTCCCCGCTCCGGACAGTCTCCGACTAAGATTCTGACCCCGCAAGAGAGTTTACAGGTGTTTTCATCTGCTTTTTCCATCGTCTTTCCAAAATGAGGACATCCTGAGTGCAGTGGCCTAGATTCTTTGTGTCTAACGTTAGTTATTCTACAACAGAAGTCTCCTCTTAGTATCAAGCTACTAGGTGGGCTGATGCCCTCTGGAGGTTCTTACTCTGCTGGCTCTGTTGGGGTCCTCCTGGGACAACTGCACACCTAAGTGCCTAAACAAAGATGATGTGAATTCAGGCCACCCACTATAGGTAATTTGTTATGGTCAGGTTCTTTACTGTTCAGACTCTCATCTGAAGCATATCTAACTGTGCGGCTAAAAGGAAATCAATATAAAATCGATTTTTTTGTAACATGAACAGTTTTTTGGAATAGTAAACCTACATCTCTTTTATACTTAGGAATTCCACTTTTTACTAAAATTTATCCCAAAGTTTGGGTGACCCACCATTGTGTTAAAAGGCACAATGGTTGAAGAGGTAGTAGCCTTTGGTTAAAAGGTAAAGCCACAAGCCTTGTATCACTTAAGATCATTTTCCTAGGAGTAAAGAGACTTTAGCCCCTCAGGATTCAGTAAATTTTATCTCCCCGCATCTGTTTACCTACATGTACTGTGTAGTTTATTTGAATATATAGTCCCTTCTTTGCTGTCTGAAGTGCCTTCAGTTGTGTGTTGTCACAGGCTTAGTGATCTTAAGAAAACAAACAAAATAACAATCGATGCTTTTGTCATTACATTTGATAATTACTGATTGTTCAGAGAACAGCTACTACAAGAAATTACTTTAGATTTGAACACTGCTCTTCTGGAGAGTAAATACAGATTGTCTAAGTGCAGCTTTTTCACTGGGAAGATATCCAAGCTTGTTCTAGGACAAACTAAATTACCTATTAAATTTTCAGCATTCTTTGAAATTCTGTTTTTGTTTATTTGTTTCACCAAGAATTAATATCAGTGGAGAGAAACCAAAGGATCGATCCTGGCACACGTTGACTCCAATAGGAGATGACAGACTTTTTCTTTTTGGTGGCCTAAGCTCTGATAATGTTCCTTTAAGTAAGTAATTTAAATATTATAATTCTATTGTACAGTTTAGTACTAACCTTGTGTAGTATACACATTTGTTGTCTTTCTCAAACTACTTAGACCTAAATCTTGTTACAGAATTATCATGGCACTTGAGTATTTCTCTAGCTATCTTAACAATTTTTATAGAAATATAGGAGCACATTGTGTGGTACAATGAGAACGTATGATAATGAACCTTTCATCAAACTGTCTATCATCTAAAGAATAAAGGCAAGAGTTTCACGCATTTTGCTGTGAACAAGAGGTAACTTTTGATATCAACAGCAATTGCAGGAAGAAGATACAAATAACAATGTCAACCTAATGTAGATTTTTGGATGAATAACAAATCACAGCTACAAAATCTTAAATGGGAAGTAGGATAGTCCTATACTGAGTTCTTTTCCAGAAAAGGCAACTTAATTTCACATTTTTTCATGAAAATAGTGAAAGTAGTTTTGACTGTCACAGACATATTTCACTGGGAGGTGGTGATTTTTTTCAGTATGTCCAAAAGAAGAAAAGTAAGTGTATTTTAATTCCAGACTTCAGCGCAGTGAGCTTTTTGTGACTGAATGATTAAGTTAAATTACAAAGACTGAAAAGATGCAAGGTAATATAGTGAAGATATTACTGTTACCTTAATATAATGTGCTCTTAGAACACAGAGCTTTTTGAGCTTTTTGTATAAATCAGAAAGGTAATACTTTGTCCCAAGAAAAAGCACTAATACATGTTCTTATATTGTAGGTGATGGCTGGATTCACAGCATTACAACAAATGGATGGAAGCAGCTTACCCATTTGCCTAAGAGTAGGCCTAGGTATACAAAAATAAATAATGTTTGCTGAAATTTAGGCATTTTTAAAAATTAAGTGATTTTAAATTATTGAAGAGTATATTTAAACTACATTATAAGAATATTTTAGAAGTTTAATGCAGTGTGATTGAATAGTTTGCTTTACTACCTTACGTTCCTTCATACCTGATACAGCATTATTACTGTCTATATTTGTTATAATTGATGCTTACTTGCAGTAAAAAATTTTTTTGTGGTGAAGGATCTGCGTGTCCAGCTAACCTGGTGTTCTATAGCCAAACTGTTTTTATATAAGAAAATGTGTATCGCATAACTTTTGAGGAATTAATAACCTACGAGAATAAAAAAACTTGATGAATGTTGATACGTTATTAGAAACGTGGGGGAGACAACTATGAAAACATTGATGCACCTTTCAGAGTTCAAAAGTATTACAAAATACTTTGGGTTTCTTTTTTCACTGAGCAGAAGCAGCTAATTATTACAGTTTTGGAAAACTGAATTTAGTACTAAGCACAGTAAATGACTGTGGAGTTTTGTTATTTCGAGGACTTAACTGCCAACCAAAAAGGACCTAGTTCTTGAATATGCATTGTTCATACTGGTAGCAGTACGGGCTTTTCCAGATTCTGTTCCCCTTCCCTCTCTAGTTTAAGACTACAGAAAGAGAGAGATTCTTTCTGGCTAAAGAAAGCAAGTTTCGTGTTCTGAACCAGAAGCTGCCACTGAAAACAGGTGCTTGCTGTATCAGAGCACAGACTTTTTTTTAACAGTGTTTGAAGCATTCTCTGTATTTATCATGTGAATACTATGGAATTGATTTGCTGTAGATAGTAAATACTCAGTTTTTCATGGAATTCATTCTATACATTCACCCAGGTACACTCAGCACAATTTTATATCCTCCTTTTAGCATGGTGTACAATTCTGGTCTGGCAGTTGCATGCTTCCTGCCTTACATTCTGTTTTCTATTACTGAAATATTGTTACCTCAATTAATTTTCTTCCTGTTTTATTCTATTCTAGGGTGTCTTTTAAATATAACAGCACTGTTAGACCAAGTTTTCTGCTTTCTTGTATTTCAAAATCTTTGAAGCCCAAATAAACTTATACCTTAGCTTCATAGAATATTTTCTTTTTACGATTAGCTAACTGATCTGTGAAGGGACTGATGACTGCCTTAAATAACAAAGCACATCGTCTGCCTTTGTGTTCAGTTCTTTACGTGGAAAGTCTCATAAAAGTTAACTGCCCAAGTGGACTGCCTCGCCTTGTGTAATTATTTTTACTGGTGCATCATGAAAAAAGATCAGGAAGGGACAGAATGTGCTTTTTCTACGGGAAGCAGCCTAGGGAGCTGCAGCTGAGCCTTTACTCTGCCATTAAGCTGGAATAACATTTGTGCTTCGGGTGGCGGTAGGTCTGGCTGTTAGGAACCTGTGATCTTCAGCCCCAAGTGCTTTTCAGGCAATTCAAGGGCAGGTCCCATACTGGGCTACAAAGTGGAACTGTCACTTGGCTGTGCTGGCAGAGAGGCTGTTGAGCAAGCCACCTTCCCTGCTGCAGCGGAAGCCCAAAAGAGGGTTCCTGAACTTGACACCGCTAAATTTGCTGGGGACCGTATTGCATGCGCAGCCCAGACCCTCCTAAGAAAACAGAGCTTTTGGGTCACATGCTGACAAGTCTCAGAGTTCCCTCAAGGTCAGACGTGTCCTATGGTTCTCCACCACCTGAAGACTTTGGTATGCAGCTTGTAGGCTGAGGACAGTTGCCTTTCATTGACCTAATTCTTTATTGAAGTAAATTATCTCCCCCCTTTAAAAAAAAAAAAAAATTCAATAACCTCTTTCTAGGAAGTCCTGGAAACATGGAGAAGAGGAGCCATACTAAAAGCCTGGCTATATATTGAACTAGTTTGAGTGTGAAGTATTTACTTGTACCATAATTGTATCCCTGTTCTTATAGAGGATTACTGCAGGTACTCTCCAGCTGAAAAAGGTTTAAGTCAGTTCTATTGCTCGTATGACTTTACAGCAGGACTTAAAATGTACACGTGTACTTCTTTTATATATTTCTATTATTTTATAATAATACACAGCATATCACACATGGATTAGTGTATTTTCTTGATGCTTCTGCAGAATTGATGCCCTATTCTGTAAAGAATAATTTCCTTCAACCTTCATTTTTAGTAATTTCTAAAAAAATATTGTCTTCCAGGTTATAGGTCCGTGATTCTGTATTGGTAGAAAATATTTTTCTTCTTTCTGTCCATCAATTGTACTTCAGCTAACATTTTGCATGCCAGGTTAAAATAGAGAAAAAATTGGTATGTTTAACTTACAGATTCCCAGTGTTTTCATTACAATCTAATTCTGTTATTCTAGCTAGAAGAGCTGTGTAAAAAGGTTTCATCAATGCAGCATTTGTATAATTTAAATAACATGCTTTATTAGAATGTTTAGGTCATAAGTTAGAGCAGCTGTGAGAGGACATAAACTCTGTCAGTCTGTAGAAAAAGCATCAGGTTGCGGGCTAGGATGTCAACAAAGTCAAGGCAGGAAAGGCTTCCCAGTGTTCTTCGGTGATGAAGTCCAGGCCAGAGTTTTCGTAATGCAGATAAGGCAGAGACAGATCTATCTACAGGTATGAGGAAGAGAAAAGGTGGGATACAGTTTAGCCTAAGGAGAACGGTGAATAATTACTGATGTGGCTGGAGTAAGAAAGTGGGAACTTTTGCATGAAAGTTCTAGTGCATGTTATTTTGGTTAAGTAGATTTAAAGGGCCAGAGCTCTGTGGTGGTAATCATCTTGTGATATTTACGTCAGTGGTGATACACCAGTAGAAAAATTATAGATTTTGATCCGCTAATAATAAAAAGTAAATCTAGCAAGGTGTAGCTGCTGAAGTAGCAGCATCTTTGTTAAAGCAAGATTATACAAGTCAGGCTTGGCTTGGTTTGGTTTTATACCATGTGCTTTTATATGCACAACACAAACCTTATTGTGGGCGTGATGTAAGTAATGGACACACAGAAAATGATCCCCAGGAATCTTTGGGGGAAGCGTAAAACAGGAACAGGATAACTTGTGTTCCGAAGCTCTCATCCTAGTGTTCAGGGATAAGAGTCTGTAACCAAAAGCCCCACAATGTTAAAGCCATTAGAATTGTAGTTATGAATTAAAGAAATAGTGGAAAATTTAAAAAGAATAACAATGGAAAAGAAAAGCTGTTCTTGGCAAAAGCTTATTTTGTATAGTTAATTTGGGTTTCAAAAAATTTTCCACTAGAGCGTTTTGTTGAAGTAGTGATAAGTAAGACAAAGCACATATAACTAGACTACAGAAAAGTCAAATAATGTAAAAAATATATTGGTCTGTATGAAATATAATCATTCAGCAAAATTCTCATGAGATGGATAGTCACATTGCTCTCTCCTTTCACATTCTTAAGGAAATGAGTAATACTGTATTTTAAGGCATTATTTCTTACCTCCGAAGACTTTTGAAATAATGTTTTTGTCTTGATTTTCTAAGAAGTAAGGGTTATGTTATCATGCTCTGTGCATGCATGGCTGCCTCTTCTGCCCGTGTACATTATGAATCAATTGATGCATTTCAGTAATATTTGAGGAAAAAAATAGGAAGCTCAGAGATATTAAGTCCCAACATACTCTGTGCAAATAAATGGCCAAACAGAAGAGAGACTGGTAATCGCCTTGCTCCCGTGAGCGTTCGGTGCTTATTCTCCATTCTTCCCTAAGAATGGAAGGTGTGCCTTCAGACACAGGTTGATAAAGAACAGGATTTATTGTTTCTGCAGCTCACAGAGCAACTTGTAAAATATGCTATTTAAAATTGTAAAATTCTGCTGGGTAAGTAGTGAGGCCAGTAAGACTTCAAAGCTCTGTGTGTAAGTAGTGGAATCACAGGATTAGAAAAGTGACCTTTCCATTTTAGTTAAAAGGAATTTATATCCTTATAGCAAAAGAGTCTTTTAAAAAGGAGCTTGAATATGAAGCATGGAGGAGAGTCTATGGGAGGTGAAGAGGTTAATATACAAGCAAACTTACTGCTTCTATTAAACCTTTAAAAACATTTAGTTTTTAGATGTGTTTTGCTGGTAACACACAACTGGTTGTTGTTACTTGGTCACCAATTCTATCTCTAATTTTATTTCTAGATTGTGGCATACAGCCTGCCTTGGAAAAGAAGGAGAAGTGATGGTGTTTGGTGGAAGCAAAGATGACTTGCATTTCATGGACACGGTCAGTAAACTGAGTAATAAAATCCTATCACTATGATATTTAAAACTGAAATAAAATAAAGTTAATACAATTGATATTTGATATTTTTGAGTTAATTCATAACGTGCTGTTACAAGATGTGACCTTGGGTGTTCTTGGAAAGAATTTAAGAGGGTTTTTTCCTTGCTAGGCTCATAAAAAGGAATTTGTTATTCAGATTCTTTATAAATAATTATCTAAGTATTCTCAGTTTTAAATTATGCATGTGGTAATAAATGTTACATTAATCTAGAAAATAGCAGTGTTTCTGAGATAAGTTGTTTGTCATTTTAATGGCTCTTTTTTTTCTGTTGGTCAGGGCCACTGCAGTGATTTGTTGATATTTCAGACGCAACCTTATTCACTCCTCAGGTGAGTCTAGTGTAAATCGATATGGCACCGTGCTTTTACACAAAGGTCTCTAGGTTATAGACTTACTTACTTAAATCTTTCTCTTTTTTTTTTTTCTCCCCATCTTCAGGTTGTGTCTTGACTGCATTGGTAAAAATGCAACTCTTTTAAAGAATCAAATACCATGCTTGCCATCCAAACTTTTGCAGCAGGTGCTGAAAAAAATAACCTTCTGGGCTGCAGCTAACCACCGTCAAGAGAAAAAAGCTGAAATGGAAAGACAAAGTCAACTAAATACCACATGAACAATGGCAACAAAACTGTTGAACACTTTGGTTTATTGACGGCGTACAAGCAGTCTTTTGTTAGTGAACTTTACTAATGCTACAGAACTGTATGTTAAGCTGAGTTTCTAAGTGAAGTTTGAGAACAAAGAAATCCTTTTTACGGATTTCTCTTTTGTTTTCCGCATTATAGAAAACTGATAAAACTTCATTTGTATATATTGTTAACTTCCGCTGTTGTGGTCTTAATGGGACAGTCCCTACAACTTGTTCTTTTTTGAAGGTGACAAATGATACAAAATGTTTTCAGTTGGATAAGAGATGGCTTAAATCTAAAATCTTACTACAGCCTTATCACATCAGCCTTTCTGAAAAGGTAAAATTAGTTCAGCACAGTATCTTTGGAAGATTCATGCTTGTCAGTCTTGAAAAAGGCAACTAATTTCCTAACACCACTGAATCTTATTGTTTGATTCCACCAGACTCTTGTCATCTGGCTGTCTGGTCAAATGATGGAGCCAGATGTCTTGGTCAAAGTAGGAAAAACCGGTAAGCTGACCGTGGAACTTGAAGAAAAAGCTGCAGTGAGCAGCGTTACTGTTTGTATAGGAAAGCTTACATGCAGTTCATGATACAGTTTTACTATGTTTCTGTAATTCAGTCCTTTTTGAAATAGGTTGTATATTGTATTTTGGATGTGTAAAGTTTATATTTAATTCTGGTTTAAAAAAATGCTTATTTATTGTTTAAAAAGAGCATATGTAGTACTTGCTATTTTTCTGTTTCAATTATTTGGTTAACAAGAGCACAGTCATTAAAATTTTATAGAGAGTTGAATCGGGACTGATTTTGACTAGTTTTTGCCTTTTTTTCGATCTGCAAAGCATCCCTAATCAGGGAGAGGAGTTTTTCGGAGCAAATCTGTATCATAAAGGGAAGTTTTGCGAGTGGGTGTAATTTTGTACGTGCTGAACGTGGGCAGTCAGTACGGGTTTGGTGGCTTTACTGAAGTGAGGAGTTGTCACCGCTCGGTTAACGCGGTTTTCTCCCGACAAAGAAATACCCGAAGCCTCGGCCGGTCCCGTGGTTTCCGTCTGGGGGCCGGAGC
>NW_010545058.1:0-2270 GCF_000687285.1 Phaethon lepturus
GGGAGCCGCCAGCCGGGGCTGGGGGCTGCGCCCGGGGGTCTCACGCCGCTCCCGGGAGAGCTGCGGCGCCGGCCGGGACCAGCGCTCACCGGGAAGCCGCCGCTCCTGCCTCAGTAAACACAACTTGACAATTTTTTACCAGTTCCTCGCAATCAACTTCTCGCCTCCCAGTTTTTTTTTGTCGCTTGTTTGCTATTGCCCTCTAGTGGCAAGGAGACAGCCTGTGGCTCAGCTTCCCAGGTTTAGCTTTCTGCTAATTTTCCACCGCTTATTACCCTGGGGCAATCGTCTTGTTGATACGATGGATCTCAACAATATTTTTCACCTGGATTTTAACATTCAGCTCAATTATTTAGAGCTTTATGCTATGCAGGAAACAAAAATTTGCTCTCTGCAGTCAGGAACTTATGTCCTGCCATGTCTAAGAGTAGAATAGACTTTTCTGCTCATCAGAATGTTTTGGCAACAGAAACTGCAGAAAATGTTGCCATTTCAGGCTTAAAATAATTCAGTCCTGCCGAGTCTGAACTCTGAAGTGAACTTTGTGTTTACTGCCAGCACCCACCAGCCTGGTGCATGAAGTTATCTTCTGTTGAAGTAGAAATACTGCCTTTTTGCTATTTGTATTTCTGTCTAAGTTTTTGTTTTTATTACAAAGAGTGAACTATTTATAGCGCACTCCCTTCCAATCAATCATTTCTTTGTCAGGCAAGCCAAATCATTTATTGAATGATCTTGGCTAATCAGAGTCTGTCGTCTTATACAGACCCTAGAAGATGGTTTATTAATGAGACCTAGATTTTTTTTTCCCCTGGTTGTGATGCAGGGAGATCTTAACAAGTAATGAATTGCTGTGTCTGCAATCACTTTTGAGAGGCTTAGAAGGAACATAATAATACTATGACTAATATGATTGCTCTCCCTACACTGCCATCCAGTGGATGCAAAATTAATTTCCCTTTGTAAAAGTGAAGGGAAATTCTCCTATTGGTATCACAGCTTGCAAAGTTGCACCAAGCTGACTCTCACTTGTAATGCAATTTCCAGATCAGTGAGGAAAATGTTGCTTATTCTTTAATTTTAGTTGTTTCATATTAGAGAAAGAAGCTTTCCAGTCTCATCTACAAAAAACATCGTCTACCCTGGAATGGGAAGTAAACCTGTCTGGATCTTGAAAAGACGACTCTGAAAACCTCCTGGACTCTCTGCTCTGAATATCTGGCATGGACAGCCCAAGCCACTGAGCCCTACTACTCCGGATTTTTTTGAAAAATGAAGGTTGAGCTCCTACTTTGATTTTCAGATAATCAGTGTGTGGGCTAGAAACAACAGAGTCTCGGGTCAGATGCAGCACAGCAGTTTTGGTTTGGGGTGGGGAGGCATGGGGCCAGGGGTTAACTCTCTGCTTTTCTCCCTAGGACAGATGACTGAAATAATGAGAAGGAGCAAGTCGTGGTGCTCACAGACCTGCTGGTCTGAAAATGGGACTTCACCACACTGAGCTGCTTCCAGGTGCAGCAAATCTTACTGATCACCATGGACTGTGTTGGCCACTTCACTGTCCCAGAGGAATCTGGAGAAGTGAGTACTGGGAGTGGACAGAGGCAGTGTGGGTCCTTTGGCTGAATGTGTAGGTGTTAGGGCTCTGTCATTGCCTGCATCTTTCTCTACTTCTAGGAGCCCTCTGGGGCGAAGCACTATGGAAATCCCTTCCATGGGCATTTGGACCCTATATGAGTTGATCTGACAGCTGCAGCAATAGGATTTCCTGTGCCTCTCTGTAGAAGGGCTGTGGAAGTGGAGCAGAATAGCTAGCCCCAGGGAGATGAGCTGGGAGGACCAACTCTGGCATTTCAGCTGCTGCAAGTGGGCCAGATAATAACCAGGAGGTGGCAGCTGTCCCCTGGAGACACCATGGCCCATGCTGGGCATGGTGCCAGTCCATATCTGGGAGCCTTGGGTTTTTCTCTAGAGCATGCTAGGTCTCCAAAGGGGCTCTGCGGTGGGGTATTTGGAGCCAGAAAGGTCCCACTCTGGAGGGGGGAAGTCCTGCCACCTTGCAGCATTACCAACATGTTCCAGTTCTGAGTCATTCCCTTGCCCATTTATTTTTGGTATTTCTTTATTTACCAAGGTGTCGGTACAGAGCAGGCTGGCTGTGCTGAACTCCTCTGGTAGCCTGGTGGCCACTGCCAGCTCTATCAGTGTCCCGCAGTGTCGGGAGTGTTTCTACCCTAAGCCAAGAGGGAAAGAGGGCAGGTTCCTATGAG
>NW_010545058.1:2301-6496 GCF_000687285.1 Phaethon lepturus
CACGATTTCCCATCAAAAGCATGCTTGGTTCTAGCTGATGAGTGCAGTTGCGCCGGGTAAACTACTTCCACCCTCCCCATGGAGCCCCCGGCTCCCAGCACTCTCCCTGAGCTGGCTAGGGGGGTGGAAGGAGGTTAAGAGGCATATCCTTTGCTGTAATTATATCCTGTTGCTGGAGGTATTGTGCTCTGCTTAAAGAAATCATCATAATACAGCCTCCCGGAGAAGGTAACTACTGTGCATCTTATGAATGGCTGCATGTGAATGTCTGCTCAAACTGCTGTCAGCAGCGAGTTTCAACACATCTTACATACCAGGCATTTTACAGCCTTAGTTTTATTTGTTTTCATCACCCCTTGCCATGTGCTTTATTTTTCATTAATGGATCTGGTTTTTTTGTTTGTATTGGTTTTCTTTTTCTCTCCCTTTTTTTTTTTTTTAAGAGGCCAGAGTTCATGTCTTTGATGGAGCATTTGGGTGGTGGCCACAGCTTTTATTTGCTGCATTTCCATTGCTCTGCGTGCCTTGAGGGGAACTGTCTGCAAGATGCTGTTTCCGAGCAGTTCCCATATGGTAACATCTGAGTGTGCCCTAGTCTCCTAGTCCGAGCCCAGAAAAAATGGACCATACCACTGTTGACAAAACTTGGTGTCACTCTACCTCTAGCATAACTGCACAGATTTAAGACCATAAGACAGCTTATTTTTCCTGTTCTACTTTCCCAGTTTCTCTCTAGTGTTGAAAAAGAGTTGGTGACTATCCCGCCTGCTCCCAAACAGGGATTTCAGACGTTTGAGCTTTCTGAAGCTCCTCTGAAGCAAATCTCTCTCCTGCCACTGGCACCAATGACCCCCTCACCTTGGTTAGGAATCAACACGTGTCACTGCAGTGTGGCTAAAGTTTTGGAGAATCACGGCCTGGTAATGTTGCACAGGGAGACTGCCGTATAACTGGCTTCAGAGCTATATGCCTTGGCTTTGCAGGGATGTTTGAGCTAAAGAGATGGGGAAATGTCAGAAGAGACCTGGTTTGTGACAGTAGGAGTAATCCAGATACTCTTCCTTTCTCAAAGGTCACTCATGTTTGCCGTTCCCCAGTGGTATATGTGGTAATCTGGCCTTGTGTTATGCATCTAGGGCCATTGTGTGATCATGACACCCTGCATGGGTATAAAAATATCATGCCCATCTCCTGGACAGCTCAAGGGAGGATTTGAAACTGCTGCTTGGATTGCTTCCTTGTGCAAATGGCTGGGGCTTGCTCTTGCAATGCTGAGGCTGAATTGTTTTAGTCCTCCTGATGTTTTGTTGTGTTTGTGGCCAGGCTTCTGTGTGCCCTGAGCACCCACTGTGTTGCATCCAAGAGGTGACTCCATCCCGGTGCCGTGCAGAGCGTTGTGTCCATCTCTCTCTCTGATTCCTGGTGAAGCCTGAAAGGCAACCTGGCTCCTGAAGACTAGAAGGTGCTGTAATAAATGTGAGCTCATAATGCTGCTGTTAAAAATAACTGCAGCTAAATTAAAAAGAAAAAAAATCATCTTATTCAGCTCTACCCCAAGGGGGAAATGGACATGAGGAATTGGGCAATCTTTCTGTAAGTTGTCTTTCTTTAGACTATATTTAAACCACACTGAGAGCCAGATTCTCAGCTGGTGTCAATTGTTGTTGACTTCAGTGGAGTGAAGCTGGTTTACACAAGTTGAGACTGCTAAATGCCAGCATCTGGATGAAGCTGAGACACAGCTGCAATTACTTTTGCAGAAACCTCCAGTCTGAGCCTGGTTCAAAAGCTCTGAACCCTCTTGAGTGCTTGAGCCATCAGTGCTCTGATTCAGCAGCTTTTTTGGGATGGGAAGGGTTATGGAAGGACCTTTACTCAGGTCAAAATTGGCTCTAATCTCAGCTGGGTTCTGCAAGTCTTGTGTCTGTCATTCTGTTGTAATTCTGCTTTAGCTGGGATCCTCTGAAAAACTGCAAAACCTTTTTACTTGCTGCTTCACCAGCATCATCTCCTGTCTAGACACTCTAATTATGAGAAGCAGGGAGCGTACAGCGTGATGTGTAGATAACCCTGGATAACTCCAAGGCAACAGTGTGCCGTTTCCATCCCTCCCCTGACTGCCCTCCAAACGAGTTTTGCCAATTTGTTGGCTGCTCCAGCATGAAGATTAGCAAAGTAGGGACTGTACAGTGACACCTGGGCAATATTCATTTGAACTTTGCCTTCAGAAGCAAGTGCTTCAAGCTGTAGAAATTGATAGGCAAACCTCCTCAAATTGCAGTGGGATCTAGGTTTAGCCTTACCTGCTTCTGTTTTATTGTATGCCCCAAAACTCTCTGGATTAAATAACCAACCACACACCCCCCCATCACTAGCAGCAGAATTCATTAAATCTGTGAGCTGCTTTGAGTAATTTTTCTGTACTCCTTGTATCCGCTCTAATTCTGTTCTTATCCATGGACTTGTTTTTGATTTGCACCAGCACAGTCTGTATCCAGACTCGAGCTCTATTTCAACTATGTCCTTCACATAAGAGATTTTAAAGCTACTGATTTAACAGTAGTCTAAAACATTGGAATGTACTTGCTTAATTCAGTTGCTCTCCACAGTGTGCCACCTCCAGGAGTGTGTAATGAGAGGAAAAAAACATATTTTTTTTTCTATTGCCCTTCTCTAATGTGTCATATTCCCTGATTCCTTTGCTGTAACCGGCACCAGAGAGAATTGTCTGTGATACTTAGCAAGGCCCTTGGGATTCAGACTGTTTCCCAAGTCTCTGCACTAGCCCTGGGGTGCCGTGCGGGTTTACATGGGTCTCTGCAGGAGCTGGGGCATGTGAGAATAATCTGTTCTCTGCATTTTGATTCCCAGTGTGCTTTGAAGTGATTATAGGAAGGGCTTTTTTTTCCTTTTTTTCTTTTTTTTTTTAACAGCTTTTGAAAATCATCATACTGATCCAAGGGGGGGGAGGGGGGGTGTGCCACCCAGCAGCCACTTCCTCTCCTGGCAGTGACATGGCTGAGGTAACGCTCTGGGACATGCTTTTAGGTTGCGGGTCTTTATAGTCTGGATCGACAAAGCCTCTTTTTATGGATCCTGGTAATTGAAACATGCCATGAGCATGGATGACTTGAAAGAAGTTGGTACTACAACCAGTTAAATGAGTGACCTGCATAAATCTCCCGGCTTTGGGCTCTGGCAGGAGCTGCTGAGTTCAAGCTGCACAGTTGCTGCCTCTTTGTGAACATTGTGCAGGTTTAACTAGAGTCTGCTTCTCAACTGGTGGAAAAGTCTATCTGAGTATTATTCCTTCAGTGTAAGGTTGGGTTTTCATCTGAATTCACTTAGGACACTCCTAAGGAAGCTCCATGTGAAGAAAGCACAGTTTTTTCCCTTCTTTTTCTCCATCACAGTGTCATCATGTTGCTGTGAATGGGTGCACAGACATTGGGTTGCAATGGCTTCCTGTACCTGATGCAGCTCTCAACCAGCCCGTCACCAGCTCTCCCATGCAGCCAGCCAACAGGGCCATGTAATCCCTTCTCTCTACCGTAACTGGACAATCCTTGCATTGTTTGCAGTGCGCTGCCACTAAACCTGCAACAATAACAGGAAGCTGGTTGGCATATAACCTGTGTGACAGCTCTAGGAAGACTAGGTTTGTACTTAGCTGTTTTGAAGGTAAGGGTGCCAGGCTGAGCGTGCTTCGAAGGTCCCACTATGGTTATTTTACTCTTGTCTTAGATGGGGAATGTTTCCACAGAGTGTACTGTGGCAGGCTTTGAACCAATTTGTTGTTCCTTTGCTTACAATAGAATCAGTGTGCTTTTTTGATGTAAACTAGCCATAAGATTGTTTACTTTGGCACTGGGGTGCATGTACTTTCTGAGAAGCAAGGAATTTAGCTACTGGGGGGATGTTTAGCTTAGTTTTTTGCTTTTGCAAAACAGATGGTGGTGGGGAAAATGGGGGGGGCTGTAGGACAGGGATGCCTTCTGGGCTCATTCTGGGTGGCCAGTAACTCCCTCTTTGCAAGATCCTCACAGGAAGGATCTTGGAGAGATCAGCCCCAGTCAAACTTGGCTCTTGCTTGGGGCAGGATCGTGTTCCCCTGCATACCACTGTGGATATGGCAGGCAAAGAATTCCTCATCGTGTCTGATGACCTTGCCTTCAGGATGAAGTGCCAGGAATGC
>NW_010545058.1:6527-21516 GCF_000687285.1 Phaethon lepturus
TGGGGTGCTGCCTGCCACTAATGCCCAGCAAAGCGTGATGACAGGGGTGAACGCACGCTGGGATTGCTGGGGCATTTGCTGGTGGGCTTGGTGGGGGAGGATCCCAAATGCCACCACCTTGTTATTTTGGGCAGTGGACCGAGATGCTGAGCTAGATCTTTCACAGCTTCAGCCAATTTTCTGCCCGACAGAAACATTTCACAGACATTAATGCTTTGCCCATCTAGGTTTCTGGGAGACGTTTACACATCGTGCTGAGCCCATTGCAGATGCTCTTACCCTTCCTCAAATCACAGAGATGAAGCACTGTTGTTAATGGTGCTTGAGCATTTTGTGAGTCTCCACTGGCAGAACAATGACTGTCTTGCAGGTTAAAAGGTTTTCTGTCTGCTTATTGACCTCTCTTTACCAAGGCTAGTTGGATATCAGCTGCATGTAGACAGATGCTGCCAAGGCAATTGGGGAGTTACTTGAGTTTATTAGCAACCATCAGCTATTTAACCCTTGTCCCTTTTAGATTTTTTTGGAGCTTCAGAAGTCCGGTATCTCTCTGGTTTCCATATAGAAAAGTTGAGACATAGTGAGTTGCAGCCATTTGTTGCAAGCAAGTCTCACTAAAAAAGTGCTTAAACTCCAAATTTCTTGTTACTCAGTCTGGGTCTTGATCAGAATATTCCTCTGTTTCTGGTACTAGAACCTGTTTGGAAGGAACAGAGTGTGTCTGTGAAGAGAGAGGGCATCCTGTCCAAAGGCAAAGGCAATTGCCTGGAACGTGCCTTCTTGCTTCTCCCGCCACACCCCAAATGAACGGAGAGTTGGCTAGAGCAGGAGGCAGCCATTCTCATGGATGGACCAGCTATAAAGGTTAAAGTAAGTAAGTGTTTTCCTTGAGCAAGGTGATGTTTGCCATATATGCTGTAGCATCCCCGTGCCCCAGTGTGGGGTGGGGCCTGCTAGCTGAAACGTAGCCGCCAGTGATCACCTCGGAGCATTGCTCTCCAGCCTTGGCTGGATTTTGCCCTGCTTTGTATACAAATGTGGTTGCCAACACCTGCACAAAGCAAAGGTGTCATGCTAACAGACCTGAAGAGCAGCATCAGTACCCGTTTGGCCGTGGCAGGGTTGTAGGGCCAGGTGAACGTGTAAGCAGTGACACCAAAGGTGAAAATAAAGCTGGCAGTCTTAGGCTATGTGTTTTCTATTAGTCCCCAGCATTGTGTCTCTGTGGTGTTCCCTCCTGTCTCACTCCATCATGCGGACGCATTTTTCTAGTAATTGTCCATCTGGATCAATTTGCAGATTAAGCCCTGCAGCTACCTGTGGGAGGAAGCATAGAGCTGTGCCACCATGCAGGATGTCCAGGGATGGCCTGACCCCACGCAGTAGTCCTGCCTGGAGCTCTGAGCTCTTCCCAAACTCCATTTGCATTGCAGCTGAACTGGGAAGGAGCAGGGAGCATGTGTAATAGAAAGGAGGAACACCAGTATGTCTGCATCTTCCTGCTTCTTTGCAGGCTTTTTGATAAAAAACAGTATAGTTGCATGTCCCCTTGGTATTCCAGATTCTCAGATTCCCTCTTGGAGCCTTTAGATGTGGATCACTGCCCCGTGTTGGTGGATGCTACATAGCTAACAAGGAGACCATCCCAGTCAAGCTTCCAGACTAGATACCAGATAAAAGGCCAAAGTGGGATAGCTCAGACACGTGGGTGGAGTAGAGCTGGAAGGAGAAAGTGACAATGCAGTGGAAGGGTGTAGTGGAAAATCAGGAACTACACCTTGCAACTAGTCTAACCAGGACCCTAGGCGAGAAGGCTTCCAGGCATTGTGGAAGCAGCTTTGCAGATTTTTATGGGGAGTTGGGTGTTTCTTTGTTGTTTTATTTTTCCATGCATATGAATGAGTACAGAGGTGTTTGGAAAAGAGCGAAGTCTCAATTTTGGTGTGTTACCTCTTGCTTAACCATTCATTAGAGGTGTGCAGGACACCACTGCTTCAGTTCATGGGAAAAGACAGTTAGAAAGGGAGGAAAAGGGAGTCTGTAGGAAAGGAGAGCATTTCAGGAATCCCTGGTTAGTCCTTGCCTTGGCTGGCCATTTCAGACCCTCTGCACTCTCCAGCCTGCCCTCTTGGCTGTTGCAGTGCCAGCACGAGGCCTCCCCTGCGCTTTGGAGACTGACCTTCTTCTGGTGGGACAGGGCAGGGCATCCATCGGGAACGCCGGGTGTGGGGGGACGTGCACCAGAGGTGTATGGCGTGTTGGTAAGAGACGGGCCGTGGCTCCTGCACACATTTAAGTTGAAGGCTACTTTGTCGCCTGGTTGTGCAAGAGCATCTGCGGCAGAGGGGCTGTGTGCGACGGAGAGGAAGGGGGGTGCCCCTGAGTGCGTGCATAAGGAAGTACATGCAGCAGCTGTTGTAATTGTTCCAATAAAAGAATATTTCCCTAAATTTCTCCTTTGGCACCTGAGGGCCCTTCCCAGGATGCCCTTTCTAAAGCTGCTGTTTGATTTCCAGGGCAGATGGAGTGTACACACACACAGAGAATTGGCCCTATATGGTTCATGCAAAACCCACAATCCCATCAGCACATGACTCCTTTCCCCTTTGCTGACAGGGAAGGGGGGTGTGTGGGGGTTGAAATAATGACAGAGCTGATTATAATTAATATTTTTTATGTCTGAAGAGTGAAAGTCCTGCCCAAGTCCCCCAGCTGAGCACAAGCCAAAGTGCTAATCCCTGTAGGGGTGTGTTTTATTACTGACGCTCTGCGTGTCGAGGCTGGTCGCGGGGTCTGATGCTGTGTGTGTGGAATTTTTGTGGCTATTTTCTATTGTGCCAATGAAAAGCAGGATCCCATCCATATAATAAAAAGGAAACTTGAAGGTTTCCACGCCTACATTAAGGTGAATGTTTGCAGCATTAGTGTTTTAATTAAGCGTTTTACCTTTGCGTGACTTCCCTGTATGAGCCCACCTCAAACAATAGAGCAGATGTTACAGGGGACGGAAGGTGATGGGATTCCCAACACCCCTTCCCCCCAAATTTTTGACTGCTCCTTGGTGAGGCTGCTCTGTAGCTGGGTGGTTTTACAGTCTCATAATGTTTCGTTGGGTGGAGTTTGCTGGATTTGATTCATCCCCGACTGCTCCTCTTTCAGGAGCAGGGCTCTGCTGGGAGGATGGGGACTGGGGGGCACTGGTTGCTTCTTGACCCTCCCCTGCCCAGCTGGGTGATCTCAGGCAGGTCCTTTCAGCTGCTCAGATTTGTCTGCTTGCCTCATGTTACACAGCAGATTTGAAGGCTGAGCTGGGTATTGAAGCCCTTCTTAGCTGGGCTGTGCACACAGGGCAATAGTGAGGCAGCAGTGGGGCAGCTACCCCTCCCAAATCGGTCCAAAGCCATATCCTGCAAGCAGTGACCACTTCAGTGGGCTTAAAGGGAGACCCTCAGCACCCACCAAATTAATGGGAAGTGGAAGTAGTAGTTTCCTGTGTGATACCTTAGAGGGACCTTTAACTGGGAATAGTAGCAGTATTGGCTGCAATCCTGCAAGCTTTCCAAGGTGGTCCAAAGGTTTCACATGGGAAAACCCAGAAAGCAACCAGGAGTCTTGAGGACCTGAATTGTGTTTGTATCTGTGCAGCCCTTAGTCTTGCAACGTCAATTTGGGGCAGCAGAGAGTGTCTGGCACTCCCTTGGGAGAGGGGCTGCCTGGGCACAGTCCCTGGAAGCTTCCAGAGTTCCCTCTCTCTGTCCTCCTTGGGAAGGAAGGGTGTTTTGTCTTTCTATAGCTCTCTTTCTCTTGCCACCTTGGCAGGTGAGAGCCTGGTGGGACACAGGCCCATGGCTGGCAGCTCACAGCTTTCTCAATCGGCTTCCACCTTGTCTCAGGTGAAGAAGAAGATGTGTATGTACGAGGTGGCTCGCTGTCACCTGTCCCCCAGAATTACAGTTGAACAAACACCAGCCTTAGTGGCTGCTCCCTTCATTTCAGAATGGTTGTCTTTCCATTTCACACATAGCTGTCCCAAATACTGATGTTGCTCAACCTCCTCCTTTCTTCCCTCTTGGCAATGATGTGGACAAAAGCAACCTATAAAGCTGTTCAGCTTGTGAGCTTCAGTGCTTGACCCTGACTCCCCAGCTTGTACTTGCAATACCTGCAACCCCCAAGTGATCTGTCATCCAGGGGTGAGATGCTTTGGGTTTTGAACTCTTCATCCCAAAAAATACATTCAGCTCTGTTTGACAGATCTCGGAGGCTTTCTCTGAAACTCTATTACGGTTTTCACTGGGGGTTTTTTGACCTTCCAAATCCTCTTTTTTTTTTTTTTCCCCACCCCTAGAACAGCGTGCTCAGCATCTAAAGGACAAAGCTGGCTGGGGCACGCAGGCTCTGAGCAGTGTAGGAGCTGCCGGGAGAGAGGAAGGGCAGCAGGACGGCTGTGACAGAACACACGTGGCTACTGCCCTCAATTAGCCCATGTGGCTGTCACATTTGAAATGAAAGCACAGCAGGTCTCCCAAGAGTTCCCTCATGGGTCTTGCTGAACTTATAAGCTGGAACCACAGTATAACTTAATTTCCTGAAATGTCAAGTGGCTCATATTGGCTGCCTGCTTTATTGGTGCTTTTCTTATGAACACATTGTATTCCCATTTCCTGCAAAAAAATTCCTATCAGTGCTTGATGATTGCTTAATAAGAGAGATCAGTAAGGACAGGGAAAGTTCACATCCTCCAGATGAATATAATGACTATTAGCTTTCTTCTGATTTGCCAGAGGCTTTTTTGGTTGTGGTTTGATTTATTTGTATCTTTATCCACCCAGTCGAGAACATTGATCTGAAGCTACATGCTGCAAGTGCTGAGCACATGGGTGAGCTGTAGGAGGCCCTCAGCACCCATCAACCTCACACAAATAGGAAAAGGTAGAATTTCCTGCACGATAAAGCTGGTAAAAGGTATCTCAGATTGTGAATAGTAGCAAAGTTGAGGGTAAAGCTGTCAGTATCATGTTTTTATTACCTGCCTTGTGATAGCCTGTGTTTTCTGCTTGATTTTGCAAGAGAAGAGGGCTTGTATAATCATAGTGTGGGTGTGAACTCTTATGAAGGTGACTGACTGCAAGGCTCACAGGCAAGTCTGAAGGATCCCAAATGGATTTGTTGTTATTTTTTAAATATTGGTTTCTAGGCAAGCCTTGCTAACATTTCTTAGGTGTGATTTCTGAGCCCTGTTGGCTGTTTTATTCATGATGAGGCTTTTATCATTCTTGTGTGAGCTAATACTCTTTTAGACCTGGAGATACTGGGTTTATAGGGAACCTGGTGGAAAATAAAAAAAGCCTTTTCTTCATGATAGCTTTCACATGACTAATTCTAATGCTCCTCTGTCTAAAGCTTTGCTACTTCAAAGTGCTGTGCAAGTTATTAGCTAACTGTACAGCTTAGGTAAATGAGTAGGTACATAAAACTCACTGCCGTTTGGAGGGCGTTTGGACTCCTCCTAAGCCCTTAGTACTCCCAAACAGCACCATGTCCCTGAGGAGTCGTTCCTGGGACCGCAGTATGGTGCTGAGCAGGGAGCCACTGAGAGCCACCCAATGGAAAATATTTGGCAGAAGGACTGACTGACATTTAGACTGTCTGACCATGGGCATGAAAGTCAAATGTTGTCTTGTGGTGGCTGTTTGCTTTCGAAAAGTCTCTTGCAACCTGGGTCCTCTCCTCTCAGAGCTTTGCTTCCTGGCTCTCGTCTCAGTTCCTTGCAGGAGACATTGGGCTCCTACACTCTGAAGGAGGAAAGAACTAGCAAGTGGTTGCAGCTGAAAGCCTTGCCTGATTAAATGTCAGGAACGTATTGAAATTAATGCAATTTTTAGGCCACTCCCTATATTTTAGCACCTAAGGGCCCGTAAGAGAGAAACTGGTCAAGCAAAAATAAAAAAACGTAATGAGCATTTTAATGCTAAAATGATAGTCAGCCTTGCTCTGCAGCTGAGGATTGCACCAGCCTTTTTGAGAAGGAGCAAAGCATATTTTCTCATCACACTACAGGCATAAGCATATTCCTTTGTTCAACTTCCCATCTTGGTGCGGGGGTAATCATCTGGTTACGCAGTCAAATCTTGGTACCCTAAGTACTGGAGTGTATTAAGACACTGGAGCAAATAAACCTTGGTGTAGGCTACTGCCTGTTGCAGAGAGCAGATTCATTTTGTTGTTGTTGTATCCTCATGTCATCTCTTTTTCTGGATGTGTGTTCACTGCCTTGCTGTAGAAAGCACTAATGTCTAATCACATTCTGCAGAAGGCCCATTCATTTTTTCAATCATTTGAGATGATTGAAAACAAATCCTATTTGCTTGCTTTTAAGGAATATAATTACAAGCAGGCACTCATAGCATGGCAAAGCTTAGACAAGGTGTTATGAAAGAAAAATATATCAGTCTTGTGGTTTTGGGTACAGCAAACCTGCAACTGTCCTACTGTTTGCAGTTGCCCTCTGGCCTTTGAGGGCCTCTTTGACCCCGTTATGGGGTAAAGGATGTGGTGACTGATGGTTTCATGCCAGTGTGAAGGCAGTGGGGTGTAAATTCATGCGCTTCCTCGCTAATAAGGCCATTACTTTGCATTAATTTTACCACTCTTACCACCTGACTTTCTGTTATGACTTTAAGAAGAGTTACCTGGACTGAGGAAAGTGAGAATTTTTGCAGTTCACAAATAAATGGTCTTTCGGGGGGTCTAGCCCCACTGGCATCCCGTGCCCCCAAGTGAGTTGGAAGCAGCTCTTGGTTGCTGCCGGGGGAGTAGCCAGCTGGGGTCACTCAAGAGCATTGCAAGAGGCTCCCTTGTCTCCTCGCCCCAAGGGGCAGAGATATTTAGACAGCTGCCTCACTGTGAATGGGACTCTCTGGCAAAAGAATTAAGCAAAGATTAAAATCAGTTTTAGCTGTTAAATGTGTGCTTTGCACAGCATTTAGCAACTAAAAGGCTAATTATCTTTGAACTTATGCACGTGGTTTTAGATGTGATCCACAGAAGCTGCTATTTTTTCTGTTGTCTACAAGGAACTGAAAATGAGGATAAAAACAAGATGTTTGTGTCGGTAAGGGCACAGCTTTTTGAGTAGGCTGGAGACGGAGCCCAGTCTGCAGGGAAGTAGGGCACCTACTGAATGAGAATAGGTTGCAAAAAAATTATTTTAACACTTGTCATTTAGGCTTTCCTATTTAATGGGAGTTCAAGCTCTTTAAGGAAATACAAGTGTGCGTGAAGGTAGGAAAATGAGACTGCTCTGAAAGAAAGCCAAGCTCATACCTGGAGGGAAAACTTACTCTGAATGTTAATGCTTGTTGGGTACAGAGAGTGAAATCTGGGAGGTGAAGAGTGCTGCAAGACCTACATAAGTCAGTGCAGAGCAAATCAGATTGAGATTTAGAAAGTTCTGCAGAAAAATAAGGAATAATTTGGTCCTAAGTTGCAGTTGAATAGAGAGAGGGGCTCCACAGCCCTGTGCAGTCAGGGTGCTTTGGAAAGCTGCATCAGGCTCAAGATACCCACGTCAGTAAAACATAGACAATGGGAGGAAGTAAAATGGTTGATACAATGTTGGTGCCATTTTAAAACCCTTTAGGGAAGCAAGTAAGCATTGCCAAATGGTGATCAAAAATTCTGGATCTTCTCGTCCAACATGAGCCAAATCATGACATAAGGCAAACTTTTTTCAATTTTTTTTTTACTTCAACTTTTTTAACCTTTAGATTACCTGTAAATTATATTTCAAGCTTCTTAAGCTTAATTAAGCTTCTTAAGCTTAATGAAGCATACAGTTATTACAGACAGCACCAGGAATCAAAAGTGAAATTATCAGCCACTGAAGGGACGTCTGGTTGGAAGCCCTGATGCCCAACCCGTTTCTTGCATGGCCTTTTGCACAGTTGAAGATGTCCGTCTTGCTCCTCCTTAACCAGCTCTACTCTTGCCTAAACACCCCAGATCATGCAGTAACTGGAGACTGTATTTCACAGCCTTCTGCTGTTCTCTGGACTCTGCAATCTGTCCATAATCTTTCTTGAAGGGTGAGTCTGAGGCTAGAGGCAATCCACCAGTCAAGACCTTACCTATGTTGAGCAGGGAGGAAGGATGCCTCTACGAGTGTGGTATCTTGTACTGATTTTTACTAAACTAAACCTCCCCCCCCGCCCCATTTTTCCAGATCAAGATAATTTTGATTTCTGATCCTCTGCTGTATGTAACATCAGCTCTTCCTAGCTTTGCTGCCTTGCAGAATAGTATACATATTCTCAATGATTTAATTTGATTTTGTTTGTGAAACTATTAAATAGAAATGATTCCCAGGTACATGGCTGTCAAGCAGAACACCCAAGATGATGAGACTTACGAAATGGTCATCAGATGTACCAGTTATTTCAGGCAGCAGCACTTTTGCCCTAGCTAGGAGAGGATTAATAGCTATTTGTCTCCTTTTTTTGTGTGTTTCTGCATCACAAAGCGCTTAATGGAAAGTGGTAGGTAGTGGTTAATGAGCTATCTTGGGTCCAATGTTCAGACCTTCAGATCTCAGCTCAGAGTCACAGCCTGACTTTTCATGAATCTCTCCAGCTTGTCCTACCTCTATTTTGTCATGTGTAAGGTATGGATCAAAAAAGTTATTTCTTTAAGCAATGGTGAAGGTTTCTGCATTAAGGTCAGAGAACCAATGCTATGGAAAGGCCAGATCCAAGAAAAATGAGAACTTTGTGCTTTTGCTTCAGAAGGTGTTGGGCCAGGCCTGAATTGTAGGACAATAAGACTTTACGACTTCTGAAGTGTCAGGTATGGATTATGTGTTTGAGAAACCCATTAAGGGTGGTAACATGCTTTAACAACAGAAAGATCTCTAGCTCAGGCAGCTTTGATTTGAAGATATCAAGGGAAAAACAATTTCTCTTGGTGATTTAACAATGCAAATAGGTTCTGAAGTGATGATGGGAAGATGAATATGCTACTCGGAGTGGAGCTGAGCAGCAGCAAAGCGTTGGCGTGGCAGGGTTCACAAAAGGCAGCCTTTGAATGACAAGCACCAGCTTGGGCAAGAGGGTTTCACTGGGACCTAGCCAGGAGAGGTTAGAGCTCTGCGCAGTACATGTTCCTGATGACTCCACTGCTCTGTCCTTATTTCCATGGCTCTGCTGGTTACCTACCACCTCGGAGAGGTGCTGCAGGCACTTTCTAGTGTGCTTATGTCATTGGTCAGAGATCTTTGTGTATGTAAAATTTGGGAGAGATCCATACCATCCCTGCACAACTGATGTTTGTAGATGATGGGTGAGGCAGTGATGTCCCAGAGAGCTACAGTGCCTTGGGCTATGATCTCATAAGTTAAGCAGGGTTGGGCCTGTTTGTTTTTGGATGGGGACTCAGAAGGAAAAGCTGATTGCTACAGTCAATTTGACTTGGTAATTCAGAAGGTGGTGCTCTTCCCCCTAGATGGCACAGGCCGACATGCCAGAATGACTAGGCTCACCGCAACTCCTAACCTTTTGGAAAAAATGTAAAACCAACATCCTCATCTCAAGAGTGAACATCACGGGACTCCTGCTATAACCCCCGAGTCCCAACCAAATTCCTTCTCAAGGCAACCACACCCTGCAGATGGAGATCCACCCTGCCCTTTCAGGAGGATGCAGCAAACTTTGCTTTCACTGCTTGGTCACGTTGTACCTCCAGCTGAACCGCTGCAGAGCTCCGTAGAGCAGGCAGCAGTATTACTCAAGCAGGCAGCAAATGCCCTTTCATTTAACTTGTGCAAAGTTAAATGTCCCTGGAAGGGGACTGCTTAAATGGGGAGGTGTTTTCCCACCAGTAGGGATTTTGGAAGCCTTGGTGGACATGGCTGAGCGTGGCGTAGCGGCAGGAGCCTCCCTCCACTTTGCCTTTGGCTCTTCCTACTGCAGCCCATTGCCAGGCTCTCACAGCACAGGCAGACTCTGCTGCCCGCTGCCATCTTATAGGGACAAAAACCATTTGTTTAGCCATTTTGTACGCTTCTTCATATGCAAGTGTGGCTACTTGGGCCAAATTCTGGAGTGATGTAAGTTATTTAGTAGTATGTAGGTGTAAAGCGCAGCAATTTTCTGTACCGAGTGGGTGGTAAGAGGTAGGGTTGCAGCAGGAAAAGCAGCCAAGAGGATGGCATTAGATAAAATGCTCTCTGTGAGGAGGGCTGCTGGGAAGGGAGCTGTGGTTGCTTTGGCCATGTCTAAAGGCAGATTTGCTCTGTATTTGTTTATTTTCTAAGCTGTGAAAGTGCTTGCGTGCATTCTTCTCTTTTGGTTTAGCTTAAACCTTTCCTAATCCTGTTAGCAGAAATAAACCTCCCTGAACCCCGAGTAAATGTCTGCACCAGAGTTTGTACCAGCTGAATTAAATCTGTGTGAAATCACGCAGGGTGCCCTTGTGTGAGTAAACACAACCTCACATTGACACCTTCCTTCCAGCGTCCTCGTCTTTTGCTGCTGCTCCGTCCTGCTCGCCCCTCTCGGCAGGGGAACGGCAGCAGCTTCCTGGCGGGGACATCACATCAAAACTTAATTCTTCTTAGTTCTCACAGGAGAATAAGCAAACTGCCCCCCTCCACCATCACAGCGACTGTTCAGTGAAAGGGCTGAGTGAACTGAAACAGGGCTCTCCATTTAGGGTCCTTCTAACCAAGGAAGGCTCACTAAAAGGAAGGCTGTGTGCTGGCAAGACCAAGTCCCTGACCTAGCGACATGCATGCTCCCAGTACCAGCCCCTGCTGATCTCTGCTGTCCTGGCAGAGCACGGTGGGAGAGGCAGGCAGCTGGGCTTAGCTCTGGCTTTTGCATATTCTTTACCATGCGTGTCCTGTCTTGACAGTATTTATGCAAATTTCTAAGTAGGGGAAAAAGCTGTCATGTAAAACCAAAAATTCATCTGAAGGCCAAATATGTAGGTTGGTTGGCTTCTGTGTTTTCTTTTTTCTTTTTTTTTTTCAATTAAAAATAAAGTAACCTATAAAATGATGATCTAGTTTAATATCCTCATTATATGTTCCAGGCAGTATCTGAGTCATGCCATTTGCTCTATGCTTTGTACCCCTGCGGGGGATGTAAAAATTCCATTTTTGGAATATTTCTTGGCCGAACCCAGCCAGATATGCCGGGTGAGAGTGCTGGGGTACAGCGTTGCAGGCAGTGCAAGTGAATTCTCTCAGGATAAAATTGCTGTCAGGACAGGACCCACAGGTTGCCATTTCATGTGATTGGTTCAGTGATCCTGTCCTTGCAGTCCATGTTATCTTTTTGAGTGGAAACATACCCAAAGTCCAAAGAAGTTCCCAATGGATTATCTTGTCCTTATTTTTATTTTTGGTTAGTGGAGCTCCATTCAATTTAATTCCCAGCCAATGCTGAGATCCATCACCTTTAATTGTCATCGAAAAACATTTATGAAGAGCTATAAAAGGAGCTGCTGGACCTAAGTCCCTTCTCCAGCGCTGGCAATGCTCCTGCATGTTCTCATGTCCTGAGCAGCCAATTCACATCAGTGTGGACATTTCTCATGCAGGTAGGGGTCTTCTGGCTTGCCTGGGCCATTCCAGCTGGGTATTTTTGTAGAGATAATTAGCAAGATGCTTGCTGGTTAATGCCAACTGTTGATAATGGGTTTTGTGACGCAGATTCTTGTTCGCTAAGAGCCAGACTAAACCAGACTTGCCTCCTGGGATCTGGATACCACAACAGTCCAGAGATCATAATTATGAAGACTTTTTTTCCTGAAGACTCAAGGTCACAGTTGAGGTACAGCAATCTAATAATTTATTGCTGATCAGCTCACAGCTCCTGTTATAAGCTGAAGTGCCAAGCCTACCTTTCACGTAACTAAGAGCATTTATACGGAGGGTTACCACTGCTCAGCTAATGCATGTGTCTTCATCTGTGGGACAGCACTTGCAACCTTTTTCAGCTTTACGAAAACAAGGCTGAATACTATCATCACTTTAGAGCACTTTGTACCCAGTAGGAAGGCGCTGGAAAAAGGGGCTCTCCTTTGGGACACAGACCCCCACCCGCTACATCTCCACCCCCCTCCCACTGCTGTGAGCTCCAGGGACTTGGCAGGTCACAGCTTTTTTTTCCACTGGAATTGCAGTTTTTTCCTTGGGCTATGTCTAAATTTCCTTGGCATGGAGGGAACGGATGATGTTACCACTACTCCAGGGAATGCAGTAGCGTACAATTATTGCTTTTCAGATATGCTATACAGATACACTTGGAAGTCTCAATTTTTTTTTTCCTTCCTTCAAAGTATATTGCTCTAGTTAATACATTTGGAAGCTGTTGGTTTCTGACTCTCTAGTGGTTTGCCTGCTCAGGGGGGTGACAGTCTGCAGTACATGTATCTACACTGACAGATATCTCAGCCTCCTAGACCATTTTTATGCCTGGTGTTGGGGTGAACCAGCTAGACCCTACCAAGAAGAGACCTGCAGGACTGCTTACAGCAGGCTGCGCAGCACTGTCCCTGGTTTGGCTTCCCTCTGCCGCTTACAGTCCTTCCATACCATCTCAGACCTTGTGCTCTTGCCCATACTCTGCTACCACCACCTTCTTCTGCCAGGCATGCCACACAGCCCTTCAGCATCAGGCTGTAAAAACATTGCCTCCATGGGCTGCAGCACAGCTCTCAAATGATTTTAGGCATGTTGACTTCAAGTACACACAGAAGCAACTATTATGTCTTATGGCCATAAGACCAAGTGCCATGCATTATGGGCATGGCCAGTCTGCTCTAGAGCCAACCTAGCCCAAGGCGGTATCAGCATAAGATGTTCTGTACTACCTGTCCTGGGAGGCTGGGAATAGCTCCCCAGGGTGGAGGCCATTAGTGATATAGATATAACCTTTAGCTACTAACTAATGAAATTACTTTTCCCAGTGCAGGTGTATAGCTGCATGCTATTACCATTAGAAATAGCAGGTTCCAGACTGGCTGCTGACTTAGATGAAGCTGTTATAACATTATCTGAAACACTGTCTTTTAATTTTTTTTTCTGAAAGTTGACATAATTTCTTTTTTGTTTAAAGCCTAAAACTATTCCTTTTCCCCATTTGCCTTCTTCCTCCCTGAGGAAGGGATATGCACACACAAAAATATGCACACACAAAAAAATTTAACTTCTGGAAGTCTGGATGCTTTCCTAAAGCGTTTAATAGCACTGAGTACATGAAATACTGTAGTGACTCCTCTGGGAAACCTACAATTAGTGGGATGGAAATACCTTCCGTGAATGATAGAGCTCCTGAAACAGTGCAAGTAATTAAAATGCTAGACAGGACAGAGTTGAAAATCCTTACAGGATTATCAGTGAGGTATTGTTTAAAAGATGTCCTTGGGTTGGACAGTAGCAGCATCATTGTGTGTAGGCATTACTCAGAGTTCCTGCTGGGAGTGGGAGGTGGCAGATACCACATACAGTACCTGGTTAGTCTCATGTTTTCTTCTGTTTTTATCCTCACTGTTCTGGCTGACAGGAGCTCTTCGTAGCACATTTATTTCATCCCAGGAGTACTACAGATTGATTGAGTGTGGTGGTGGGGAGAGCGTGTTTGTTTTGTTCTGTTTGTTTCAAAGTGGTCTGCAATGATGCTAGATTGGCAGTGCAGAGCCAGGAATGGGACAGCTTTGAAAAGGCGTTCTCTGCTCATCTACTTGTGTGGTGGTCTTACCTCACGCACGTGTGCCTCTGATCTTATCCAGGGATAGGCACCAAAGAGCTGCCCACAGACCTGGTTAAACGTTTAACAAATTCCAATTTCCAAAGTATTTTTGGTTCCTGAAGATGCATACGGAGCTTTCATGAGGCCATAGCTCATTGGTAACCAAATTGCTGCGACTTTGATAGGACTGAATTGCCCAACTTTATTAGGATCCTTTGAAATTCCTACTAGGGGTCTGTCTGCCACACACCTAAGAGCCTTACAAAATATGATCTGAGTGGATAAAGAGATTTGTTTGTTTTTCTGCCCAGTAGGAAAGGCTTCCTGGAGGTGCACTTCCCGGCATGGCAAGTCCTGCGCAGCTCCATCATCAAGCACACATAGAAACAGCTTCAGGGATGGCAGAGGCTGCAAGATACTTATAAATTATTATAACCAACTGGACAGGATTGAAAAGGACAGTGGCAGATTATGCAAGTGAGCAATGGTTAATTTACTTTTGGGAAGATGTTTAAAACTCAGCATTGTTTTGTGGTCATGAGTGAAAGTTTATCATGATAAATTTGTTGGAGGGTAAGGTCACATTTTTGTTTCCTGGGTGAAAAGTGAGGCCAGACAAATACGTAAATACAGTTACAAGCACAGTTAGCACATGTCTGCATCTTGTCTGATGTGGGGTGGCATTAGTGAGCTGGTAGGTACGGGTTGGCAGAGGGATGTGAAAGGATGTGAATGCTTTGCACACAGTAGACCTGGAGTGAATTTGAGTTGAAGAACTTTGCAGGGAGGACGGGATGAGAGAAAATCCCATTTACAAGAAAGACCGGAAGGAGGATCCTGGGAACTACAGGCCTGTCAGCCTGACCTCTGTACCGGGGAAGATCATGGAGCGGTTCGTCTTAAGAGTGCTCACAGGGCATGTGCAGGACAACCAAGGGATCAGGCCCAGCCAGCATGGGTTCACGAAAGGCAGGTCCTGCTTGACCAACCTGATTTCCTTCTATGACCAGGCGACCCGCCTGGTGGATGAGGGAAAGACTGTGGACGTTGTCTACCTGGACTTTAGTAAAGCCTTTGACAGCGTCTCCCACAGCATTCTCCTGGAGAAACAGGCGGCTTGTGGCTTAGACAGGTTTACTCTTCACTGGGTGAGGAACTGGCTGGATGGCCACGCCCAGAGAGTTGTAGTGAACAACAAGCGTTAACAAGCGTTAAATCCGGCTGGTGGCCGGTCACAA
>NW_010545059.1:0-298 GCF_000687285.1 Phaethon lepturus
ATACGTATATATATGTAAAAAAATTATTATGTTATATGCTATATACCATTATATATTATTGTGTATTATTATAAGCCATTAGGTATTACCTATTTATTGCTATATATCTTATATATGCTTGTGTATGCATATGTATCCACATATATAGAGATATAGAGATATCCATATATATAGATATGCATATGTCCATTGATATGTCTCCACACATTTAGATCCATACAGACACAGATGTATATGTATACGCCTCCATAAGTGTTTATGGCTATATCTCTGTATATATATGCACGTATGTTTGGAT
>NW_010545059.1:347-709 GCF_000687285.1 Phaethon lepturus
TATCTCTGGGTTTATGTATCTCCATATGTGTATATCTCCATATATATCCATATATGTGTGTGCACACACAGATGTACAGCCGTATGTACATATAGATCCCAGTGTATGGGTATAGGGCCATGTGGGGTGGGAGCACTCTGCTTTGGGGTTTGTTCCCTGGGGAGGGAAGGGTTGAGCTGGGTTGGGCCATGACCCCATCTCCATATGCTGTTTGGGGGGGGGTGGTGGGGTGGTATCTTCTCTGCCCCCTACACCCCTCATGCTGGTGGGTTTATGGTGGGCGCAGGGAGGCAGCGGGATGTGGGGTGATGTGGGGGGAGCTGGGGGTGATACTGCAGTCCTGACGTGGCTCCCCAGCAGGT
>NW_010545060.1:0-4528 GCF_000687285.1 Phaethon lepturus
TGCCTTCTGCCCTGCCTCACCCCCCTGCCGCAGGCGGCAGCGAGGAGCCGCCTTGGGGTCCAGGAGGACCCGAGCCGCCGCGGCGCGTCCCGCCCCGCCGGGAAGTCGCGCTTCTTGCGGTTCAGGTGGTTGAGGCTGTGAGGGGCCTACCTTGCCGGGCAGGGTTTTGAGACCTCGTGCAGTGAGGCCTCGAGCCCGTCGTTAGCGCTGCGCTGCAGCCCTGGTCCATTACCTTCGTTCGTTTTGGGTGTGCGTGCTTTTCCAGGCTGGTGGCCTAGTCACTGGCGGGTTTTTGGGGGGGATACAGTGGGGATGTTACAGCAGTGCACCAGTTCTCTTTTCTTGACTACGGTTTTTCTAGTCAGATACAGTTTTGTTTAATAAAACCTAGAAATTAACACAGGGACGTGCTTGTTGTTGTGTTTGTAACAATGCTTCTGTTCATGACTGGGGGAGAAAACTTGTCTTTCTATGTGAAACTTCTTCCGGACTTTCCCCTGATCTTAGGTTTTGGCAACGCCTACGTTTTTTGTTTTCTGAACTCCTAAAATGTTGCTGGATGCCTGCTTGCTCATGTAGAGCAAGCTATGTGTAAGGGCTCTGTCTATTAATACTGTTGAGACTCTTAAGGCTGAATGGTGTTTCCTCTCCTGTGGCTAGAACTGCCTCCTCTCCTCATAAGCGAATGAGAGGCAAACAAGCATGGATTGTGCATGGAAGGTGGATTAATTGCAAACTCCACTGAGTTGTCTATAACTCTTAGCAGTGTGGTGTTTAAACGTGAGATCAAAGTCATGGGAAGAGAACTTTTTGAAGCTTTGCGTTGTGCGAGAAAATCTCTCTGTGCAAATACAATTTTATCCTCTTTAATCCCAGGAGCAGTGTGTGTGATGTCTAGTTTAGGCTGACTGATGATCCATCTTGCTCTTCGATATCCATAGTAAATCCTTCATTTAGTTTACATTGTTTTGCTCTCATTTTCTGCATACTTCAGAGATCATCTGTTCTTTCAGTGGTTTGGAAGGGTCGCAATACTTTGTGTTTCTTTGTGACATGGCTCTGAAAATTTTCAAGGACAGCGTCTGACAGAATACATTTTTGTTTCTTGAGGAATAGTAGCTGCTGGGCAACCTGTTCGCTATTCTTATGTCCAACTTCGATCATAAGCAAGGTATATAGTACATGCGTTATGTAATATAGAAAAATCTATAGAACATCTCGTTTGGTAGTCTTACTGGCAGCTTATGTGACCTGTATTTGAAGGTATTTTATCAAGCTTCATAGTTCACTCTCTTACTGTCAAGATGAGACAGAATGGCAAAAGTCAGGGCAAGGGTTGCTTTTATTTCTGTGGTCTTGTACCTCAGCAGGAAGCTTGCTATCCTAGTGCCACGGAGGTTTGAGAAGTGGAGACAAACTAGGAAATATGTAGGAGCAGGTATGACAGCCAGTAAAATTCTGTGGTTTGAGACTGAAGAACATCAGGAAAGATCTTTTTAGCAAACCTATGAAATCTGACATTTTGAAAATGAAGCAATCGTTTAAATCTTAAGTTTCACATTTCCCTGCTCTGGTCTTCCATTGTGGGTGTTTGCAGCACAGTATATTTGCTGCTTCTCCTTTTTTTGTTTGTGAGTCCAACTGGTCAGCCTGGTTTGTGGTGCCTCAGCAAGTCTCTGCTGATTCAGGAGTGGGAGTGAGAGTTCACCCCTGCTGCCTGTGAAGTCTCTCCTCACCGGGCTTGTGCTGTCCCAAGCCTAGGCTGGACAAACATTGCCCTGTTACTGCTTCGTGTGCCTCATCTTTTTTTGTCGTGTGCCTGCAAGTATCCCTGTCCCATGCAGAGGTAGTTGCACTCCCAGTGTGCAGGGCTTCTAGTCTTAGTATTTCTCAAAGTTGAGAAGTCTGTATTGCTGGGTGGGAGACTTCTCTTACTATGTCGGCAATACTGTTGGTGGAAGAGGGAGGAAGGGGAGGTGGAGTTTAATTTTACAGTTTTCCAAATATTGGAAGAGTAGTGATAGTTCCTTCCTCCCATCCCTTTAATTTCAGTGGAACCGTGTTTTCCCTCACAGTTAGTTTAGTTCTTGTATGTATGCCATTCAAAACACTTCATGTGTAAACTGTTACAGTAGAAGCTGCTGAGGGTCAACTATTTCTCTGATGTCCTATTGCAAAATCCTTCCTTGTTTTTAATACCTTTGATTGTAATCTTTTTCCCATTAAAAGTCTTTTAACTATGGTACTGTATATAAACACATTTTCAATGTTTACTACTGAAACAATTGTAGGTACAAGAAACGTGCTAATCTAATTTCATTCTGTTTTCCTTTATTTCTTGAATATTCCTAACAAAGCACCATGGACTCTTTAACAAGGCTTAAAGCAACTAGTTCTTGATCTTGACTTCAGGACCTTCTTAGACTAGGCAGTACTGTACCACTTTTTAGTTTCATTGCATTTCTAACATAAAGGCTGCACTGAAGCTTACCTTGCAAAAGCTGACCCAATATATATTGGCATATTTAGTGAACTAACATTTCATAAAATTTTCTCAGAAATGAATGAAACAAGGCTGGCAGTTAAAGTAAAAAGAAATCTGGTTATTGAAAAAGCATTTGTCACTTATAACTTCTACTTTTATTCACCATTAATAGCTTTAAGTCCCCCACCACAAATAACCACAGCTGAAAATGTTTAAAATGAACAAGGTTAAAATATATAATACTTAGCACCTAATCATCTGAAATGTGATATGGAGTCTACTTTTCCACTGTAGGTAGTTTAAAAAGTCAAAATACCACATAAGGAAAATACAATTATTTTTTTTTTCCCTATTTTATATGCATAGTACTGAAAAAGTGAGTGATTTGCCCAAGCGCAGAGAAACTCTGTCCTGGTGCCAGAAGTTTAGTCCAGGTATTCTAAGTGTTAGGCTGCAGACCGATAACTTTCAATCTTAGGTTTAATCTTATTAACAGTCAATCCTAGATTTTCAGCTAGTATTCTAGCCTAATTATTACTTTGTGTGCGTGTCTGTATGGGGTAGGGGGGATAGTGGCAGCTTTTCATTTTTGCTTTCTCAATCTGTCATCTTAAATATCTCTATGAGACCAGGAGGACAAGTTCATTTTTAGTAATTCTGTGCTGTTACATGTCTTTTGTAGTTTGCAGATATTTGTTTCAAATATATGTTTTATACTTGCAGATACATGTTTCAAACATAATACATAATGTCTGCAAGCTCATCCTTAGATGCACCAGTTGCATCTTTACCAGTTGCCCAAATGACTGATTTCCATAGGGTTTCTTGGGAAGAAAGGCAGTAGAAAGGCTAAGATGTAATAGCTCTTTTCTGTGTTTCTGTCTCCTTGTGGAACAGATTTATTGCATTACCCTGTTTACTGTTCTCTTTGCTAGCCCAAATCCATTTTTTTCTTTGAGGATTTTTATATGCTTTCCAATACACAGATTTGTATGTTCCTGCAGGTCTGTTGTTAACCATGTTATATGATGTTACTGTACTAGGTGAACAAATTAACTGACAACCTGTGTAAAAGACAAGTATCATTCCTTGACTTAGGCAGGTATGCTGGCCAAATTTACCATTTAAAATAGTGTCTCTTGTCACCACCCAGGCTCTGAGTTTTTTGTGTGTTTCTTTTGTTTGGTCTCAGACCTAATGAATTTCTATTTTTTGTATGGGAGACAATATTTCTTGTTTCTGAACTGGTCATGTACATTGTATCAGGTGAAGACTGTGGTGGGAAGCTTATTCCAAATATAAAATATAATTGCTCTTTAAATGTTAGTAACAAAACCACATTCAGAGTTCAGAGGTTTGGTGTGTTTTTTAAAAATTATTCAATTTGCTTTAAGATGTGTTATCAAAGTATTTGTTTTGGTTTGGTTTTAAGTATCCGATCTACTTTAAGATTTATTGAAGTGTTTCTTACTTGAAATCTTTGCTTGGCAATGATAATGCTTACCATGGAGAGATGTCAAAGTACTTTTCATTAGTTCCTTCATTTGACGTAAGATAATAGTACTGGGCTAAGCATTTCTTTCAGGTGTTTGCACACAGACTGTAAATGGTGTCACTACTACATCTTGACGGATAGCTTGCCTATAAAGCAAGGTTTCTGCACATTTAGAGCAATGTGCATACACAGTGTATGCTTGCATCTGGATTTTTATTCTTGTGGTGGACGGCAGGGGTGCCCACCAAAGCTGCTCTGTCACTCCCCTCCTCAGCTGGACAGGGGAAGAGAAAATGTAATGAAAAGCTTGTGGGTTGAGGTAAGGACAGAGAGAGATCAGTCAGCAGTTACTGTCATGGGCAACACAGACTCCACTTGGGGAAATCAATTTAATTTATTACCAGTCAAATCAGAGTAGGATAATGAGAAATAAAAACTAAATCTTAAAACACCTTCCCCCCATCCCTCCCTTCTTACTGGGCTCAACTTTATTCCTGATTTCTCTACCTCCTCCCCGCGAGCGGTGCAGGGGGATGGGGAATGGGGGT
>NW_010545061.1:0-889 GCF_000687285.1 Phaethon lepturus
GTCTCCTCTGGCCGCTCTGTTTTGCAGGAGGTTTTCGGTGCAGAGATGTGCGAGGTGCCACCTGGGGATTTCTGCCTCCGAGATGGTCATGAGGGCCAGGGATTTGGTATATCACTTAAATTGCTTCACTTGCACCACTTGCAACAAGATGCTGACCACCGGCGATCACTTTGGCATGAAGGACAATCTGGTGTACTGCCGCCTCCATTTCGAGACTCTCATCCAGGGGGAGTACCAGGTGCATTTCAACCACTCGGATGTAGCCGCTGGGAAGGGCCCGGCCTTGGGAGCGGGCTCTGCCAATACTTTGGGACTGCCTTATTACAACGGCGTGGGGACTGTCCAGAAGGGGAGACCCAGGAAAAGGAAGAGCCCAGGGCCTGGGGCAGATCTGGCAGCCTACAATGCAGGTAAGAGACTCCACAGAACAACGCAAATGGTTTGTTTCTGTTCACTTCCAAAGGGGGATTTCCGTTTATTTTAGCTTAAACCGTTAATAATAGTTTAGCTGCAGCATAATTATTGAGATCAAGTGCTGTCAAACTGCAATTACAGAAGCTAATATGTTAGCATTTTTCACTTCAGCTGGAAATAAAATGTTTTGAAGCAAGGTCATCTGGTTAAGGAGGGGGAGAAGGGGGAGTGTAGCCTGAAATAAAATCTGGAAACCAGAGCTTGTAAGTTAGCACTTCAGAGAGCTGTGAATTTTCTTTAGTAGCTACACTCTCAAAGGCTGCTGATGGGTGAATTGTTCTGCCCGTGTCCTGAGCTCTTGCCCCTCAGAGGTTTGATAGGAAGGGGAGAGAGAGGCGGGGAGAAAGCGGCCGTTTGCCAGGGCGCGGCGGCGGGAGGCGATGCGGGGCAGGGGGCGCGGGGGCTGCGGGCAGCA
>NW_010545062.1:0-5128 GCF_000687285.1 Phaethon lepturus
CATCTGCCTCTTCGTCCTGGTTGGGTGATCTGTAAAAGACTCCCAGCAAGGTATCTGCCTCATTGGCCTTCCCCCTCATCCTTACCCAGAAGCACTCGACTTGATCTTCACAACCTTCGATTTCTATGCAATCAAAACACTCCCTAACATACAGAGCCACCTCTCCTTCCTTGCCTATCCCTTTGGAAGAGCTTGTAGCCATCCATTGCAGCACTCCAGTCATGAGAAGCATCCCACCATGTTTCTGTGATGGCAACTACATCATAGATGTCCTGCTGCACAATGGCTTCCAGCTCCTCCTGTTTGGTGCCCATGCTGCATGCATTGGTGTAGATGCACTTGAGCTGGGCTATCAATTTCAACTCTGGCATGCCACCCCTCGGCTCAACTCTAGTAAGCCTGGTTTTATCCCCTCCCCCCTTCAAATCTAGTTTAAAGCCCTCTTGATGAGGCCTGCCAGCTCATAAGCAAGTCACTACAGGGCAAGACAAAAGGGGACTTTTACACAAGTATTCAGTGTTCCTTCTACTTCAGATTCCATTTTGCAGCAAGAGGGTTTACATGACCTAGGGGAAAATGGTCAGTCAGTGCCCAGGCTGGCACAGTTGGTGGCCCAGCCTCCTCGCTGGGAATTATGCAGTAATTTGTTTAGAATAAACAGCAGTCTGGCCACTAAAGACATACATGCTATTGTTTTTAAAACAAGTGTAACAGTTGTTGTCTGTTCTTTTATAGTATACAAAAAACTAGAAGACAGGATGCAGAGTTTCAAACAAGATGTTTCAGTATTTCATGTTTACTTAAAGTTTTTAAAATTTAAAAAGTTACACAGTTATAAACAAGCATTTTTGCCATTCAGCTTTGTCAAAAGAAATGAACATAGGAAGTAGGCACATCTTTTTTAAACAACAGGACTTTGTATCTTACAATGATAATCAACTGGTAAAATACATTTTTTCCGAAGTTTGTATTAAACACTTATATCAAGACAAAGATTAAAGGTTTTTTTTTTTTAGTATTGCACCACCAAGATGTATTTTTATCCATTACCAAGTGAATTATATTGCACATGGACAATCAGGCTCATCCATGTTTTTGAAAAAATTACAATACAAAGGCAAGATAATTACACATACTCCAACAGGAATAAGCATGGGAATAGAGTGTAACATACTTGACCAATTTGTGTATTTGCATAAGCTGCCTCCTTAAACCCTGGCAGCCTTCTTGGTGAAGTTTTGTTTCACAGCCTATTGGCAGATACTAGTGCGATGCTAAAAAAGGGTCTGCAAGATCAGTAGGAACATGTGAAGAAAGCTGTTTAAACAGCAAGATCTACAAAGCATAGGAAAGTCACACAACAGACAACTGTTTTGGGTTCAGCTAGGTTGCCAGTCCCCCTTTCTCCCTCTCCCACCCCATATAAAAATCTCTGTTCAATCAGAAAACTTTTAGCCATCAAAACTGATTTATCATACCAATAAAATTTACTTTATTTAAAACTACACATACAGTACACTTCTGCCAGAAACTTTAACCTCCAGATACCAAGACAAAGGAAAAAACCCATGGTTGTCTTAATGCACAAGAGGGCCAAAATTGTATACAAAAATTAAAAGCTATTTGCACCTCAACACCTTGTATTTGTGGTCAGCATTACAAGTTTGCAAACCAGGAGATGCAATTTATAAATATTTAGTTTAACATATGCAAGAGTGATCCCAAACCAATTCCAGATGAGGAATTACTACAATTAAAAAACCTGTGCGTTTTGTCATATTTGTACAAGTGCAGTATTTAACAAATTCAAAATAAAAAGGTAGCAAAAATGAATACACTGACTTATTCAGTACATCAGAACCAATTCTTACAAGACTAAAAATGGGGCTTTGAAGTAGGATTTGCAGCTGGTCCCTTGTGTTGAAATCTCAACCTCATGAGTTTAAACCCAAAGCCTTATCTAAGGAAAATCTTCCACTCTGAGATACAGTAATATAACCTTGCATTACAAGGACCATGTGTGATACTTGAGGACTGAAGTTGTAACTTGTACCTACATACTGGATAGTCCAGGCAATTGCCCAGTTCAGAACGCAGTTACAACAGTTCCACAGCTTAAAGGAGCTGTATGTCTCTTCAATTCTGCGCATATGAATTGCTGGACTGAAGCCAGTAAGCCTAGATTAAAGTGTTCTATCTCTAGCTAGCAGTTTTCCATGGATGAAATCTCAGACTCACTGGTCATTGGCAAGAATCCCCATCTGTTTTAACAGTCCATGTTTCACTGTTCATAGTAATGCCTTGATTTCCAGTCTCTCCCTGGGAGAGCAACCTTTGAAACAGAGTATAGCATGAAGCTTACTTTGAAGAGAACACTAATTCTTGAATGCAAAACTTGACATACAGTTTACTATTTATGTCTTAGTGCTAGAGGAAAATGGAACTGTGGTTAATTACATCCAATTTACAAGAGACTAAAATGTTTTTGTGCAAATACTAGCTGTGATTTTAACATGTAAGGTCCAATTTTCTTCCTGAAACATTGCAAAAACGATAAATGCAGAAGGATTTATGTTATTGGAAATTGCAATCTACTGTTGACAGCTTTTTCTGTATTAGCACTCAAGTTGTCATGATCAATTTTCAATACTCAGCTGAAAAGCTGGACTATTTAACATGGATCTTATTTTCATTTCACAATTAATAGTGAAGTTTGGCCTGGGAAAACCTAACCTATGTATGTAGTTTCAACTACAAAGTGAATTCTATATAGTATATGCTAAGCTAACATGTGATAAACAGCTGTATGAAAGTATTAACATATATTTTTTAAAAAATGACAATTTCAGATTCTGGAATAGCATGCAACAGCCCTTTGGCTGTGCTCTTAACTAACTGCACATATTTTTAAGGAAAAGGATTATCAGCCTGCAGTAGCAGTGGGGAGCTGCTCTGGTACTACCACATCAACATATATGCACAGATCAGGAGCTTGCTGACAGTTCTCCTTCACAGAGCAACATTTTGTTTTAGCCTACACAGTGCCAAGTCTTCTCAGCATTCTGTCTCTCGCCATTGTTGTGAACTCAATTGTTCTACCCAGACCCCACAGAATTTCACACTTAGTCCATTACAGAACACCTACATCCATTTCCAGCTGGTTGGATTTGCATGCCTTTAACTAAATTTATCAGTTATTAAAAGAAGGATATAGTAATGCATTAAACTATTCCTTACCATTTATTGTCAAATAAGGGGGAAGAAACAGCAGTTTTAATACCTTACTGTTAGAAGATGTTGATAGTTCTGACCAACTGAGGCACAACTGTAGATTGTGACCAGTAAGTCACACTTAGGTCACTGAACTAGTAAGTGTACATTTAGTTACAGTGCATCAGATGTATGTATTACCAGTGAAAAAAACAAGAAAGTCCATCTAACGTAAATGTTATATGCAGCATGTGCACTCAATCTAAAATGTTATGAACACTGCCCCAAGGGCATGTGAATTCCTGTACCTGTTTATGCTATCGGACAGCAGACAATCAGAATTCACTCCAGCTTCAAAATAGTATACACTAACTGCCCATAATCATTTCAATCCCTGTGCAAATTGCATTCTGTGGCTAGGTTTTTCAGCGCCTTAGTTAATTCAACTTGATTATAACTGGAAGCATCTGACTATGATTTAGGCATGCTTATTGCTATAAAAGAAATAAGCCCATCTCCAAAATTATTGTGCAAGTATTTTAATAAGATTTGCACACATCTCAAAAAATTCTATTGTATGACTCCCTGGTCTCGGAGTTAAATCAGCTGTAGAAGAGTCAAGTGAAGAGTTCACTGATGAGGTAAGGGATGCATCTGCAGATTTACCTTGCACATCAGCATCTGAATCTTTCTGACAGGATCTATAGTTGCTCACAGATCCTGATCTCTGTGGAGTTGCAGTCCCAGACTTGGCTTCAGTAATTTCATCTGGGGGACAAGGGGAGAGAGGAGAAAAGTTAGGTATCAGTATCAAATCAGTTACAGGAACAGCAAACATCTTCCCCTTCTCACACTTCTGAAACTTTCTTTTTAAGTCTTGATTAATACATAAACAGCTTTTGCAAATTGTATACATTTGATACAAATTAAAAGTTTATACAGAAGCAAGTGTCATTATGCAAATTATTCCTGTACTTTGAACTGTGCTCCAGAACCATTTACATCTAGTTTAGACTCGCCATATTTTTCATGAACTTCAGCAGCTAGTAGTTCAATTTAGGTTATTTAAAATAAAAACAGGATAGCATCACAAGTTTAAGTCCAGTAACAGTTCAAACAATTTGTAGATTATTTTTGCTAACACCTACTTTGTTATTCTATATTTGTTTATTTTATATTTGGTTATTTATACTTTGTTATTTGTATTTATTATAATTCATTGGTACATTAATTGCAGTTTAAGGTTGCCTTCAGTAGGAGGAGGAAATACTTTCTTCTTAGAAGTAATATTCTGCTGAAGGATTAAACTGTCTTGAGACACAGCCTTAGCCACCATATACTGTAATCCAGCCACACTAATAAATCCTTCTTCCATACCACATGGTCTTCCTAGGCATGTCATCTACACCACTGGCTGCAGGTAATTCTGCTTCAGTCTACTATGCCCATGAACAAGCATGTTTGGCCAGTCTCTATTAGCCCCTCCATTCACTTTCAGGAAGGTATCCAACCAGCATTTGTACGCTATGTTACTGACACTCTATAAAATTGATCTTTCTACAGGTTAGACCAACTGCTTTCAAGACTTCAGTTATTTCAAGCATACAACCCCTACCTGAAATCTACTACTAGAACTGGGGGGTCGACTCTGCCTGGCAGGCAATACCTCAGTGCAATGGGAAAGAAAATTGGAAGGGCAAAAGTGAGAAAATTCATAGTTAAAAATAAACATAGTCCAGTAAGAAGAAAGAAAAATGGAAAAAACCAGTGATGCAAAGGCAACCACTCATCACTTCTCCAAAGCAGACTGATGCCCAGCTACCTTCCCCAAGCCCTCATCCCCTCAGGTTCTTTGCCAAGCTTAACATTATGTGGCATGGAATATCCATTTTTGACCACGGGGCGGTTTACACGGCGC
>NW_010545063.1:0-4161 GCF_000687285.1 Phaethon lepturus
CGCCAGCTTTTTAACGTCGCGCTTCCTCTTCTTCTCTGGAACTTGGGTAAGACGGTTATTAGGCAGAAACATGTCTTCGTAACCCCTTCCACCGCGGGACCTGCTGGTGCCCAAGTCAGCCAGCTCTGCCTAGTAAAAACTGGTTTTACACCTCTTCCACAAATCCTTTTTTCCTGACGCTTTAGAAGTTATTCTCCCAGTTCATTTGCCACTGCAAACGGAATAAAATGACTAATACATACCGTAAGGTTCAAAAGAAAGATGTTCTCTTTTGCTATAGTGGCTGGAAAGTGTTTGTTGGTTTTTATTTACAGCTTGGTTCATATGTCACCTGCATCTGTCCCTCGTGCAATGCTGAACTTGTATGGGTTGGTTTTTTTAAGTCTTGGTTTTCTCAAGGGACTGAAAATACTTTGGAATTAACTGTGGGAAATGTACTACCTTTGATAAAAAAAAATAAAGGCGGGCTTTGCTTTTCTTTCGTTCTTAGTCTTCACTTACTCTTTGCTAGTCATAAAATTACCCAGTTATGCTTCTGCATTTTAATTCTTAACAAAAATCCTAATAAAGTAATGAAGTATAAACATATCCTAAATTATTTCCCTAAGAGAGACCTGTGTCTTTTTTTTTTTTTTAATTTTTTTGTGTGTTATCAAATCCTTCCTTCATAAAGAAGCCCTGTACCAATAGCCAGGACAGAACAAGCTCCACTGCCTGATGGAGTCACCAAAGACGTGGCAATTTGCCTCTCAGTATGTTCTGCTGTCTGCCAAGATAGCCAGGTAAAATATCAGCCTAGTCATCTTACAAAGCTTAGCAATTTTGGCAAGGGGCACATTGTTCTTATGTTTTTGCATAGCCCAGAGTTTTCCAGGGAGCATTACTGCTTGGACTTTTTTTTTTCTTTTACACTTAATAAAGGCCTTGGTTTTGTTAGAAATCCATAAACAATGGACTGCAGAAATCATGCTGTAAAGTGTTTTGGGTTTTTTCCCCTTTTCTACCTTTACAGCTAGCTACTGATCTTGAATGAACCCATACTGGTTGGATGCCTGATTCTGGTTACCACACTTCATGGGTGTAGAGCTATGTTCCCATCTATCTCTCCATAAGCTACGCTCTGCAGACAGGAAAATTCTGCACTTCCACTTCTACAGGGTTTGAAAGATTAATGGACTGGTTTCCTGTTTTGCATAGGTCTGTGTATATGTTGTTTTTCTCTGAAGGACTTTAGCTCATTTGTTATGAATTTCTATTGTGACCAGCCTGAAGATCCTTGATGAGTTGATGAAACTTAATACTGTAGAAATAGCTTCAATCTAGTGGGTGTTTGAAGAAAAGGTATGCTGTAACTTTGAAAAATATATTCAGTGCTTCAGTTTGAGTGATATATCTTGAAAAAGAAACGAGTGACTCTTTGTAGAAGAACTGATGTTTAATATAACACAGAAGACTTAACCTATAACTAAAGCTTAGCAAATGCCCATTGTATTTAAATGTTACTTGCGCTTTATCAACAGTCTAGAGAAATACATGGCAAGGATTTTAATTGCATATATATGTATTTAGTACTTCCAAGTTTTTATTGTAATGCAGCTTTCTGTCCTACCTTATGTGGTACAAAAGGATTGCAGAGAGTGTAAGGACTGCTAAGGCATTACCTTTGTGCAGAACATGTTTTATGATCTTTGTGCTGCTTCTGTACCATGTCAAGTACCGGAAAGGATCTGAGGAGAGCAACTGTGACTCATTTTTGTATTTACAAGGATTTGCACTGTATGAGGAGAGAGTAAAACCTATGATTACTCACATTCATTTTGGAGGCTAAGCTAATGTGAATGAATAGATGGGAGTGTTTAAAACAGCTTTTGCATCTGCCAAAGTGAATCTAATTTGTTTTATAGCATGCTGATTTTTTATATCACGTTCATTTTATTCTAACTATAGACAATAAAAATCATTCTAATTATACATTATTTAAATCATATATAATAGGAGTAGTCAAGAGAATTCAACACAGTACAGGGAGTAAGCTGTTCTAGGCGCATACTTCTAACGTGTCAGAGTTATTTAGCTATCATCTGGAGCCTTAACATTTCTGAATCTTAAACCTTCTATGTATTTACAATTTTCTGCAGGAAAATCTGATGTGGTTTGGTTTAATATAGCTTATGCTGAACAACTATATTTTATTGGTGATCAGTGTTTTTTCCACGATAGAATTTTTAACTTTTCTGTTTTGTAATAAAACACATAGTTTTTCTGTAAATCTGAAAAACGAGCTATGGAATCAGTTTCTTCAGGGGACATACCTCTCTGCTGGGTCATCAAACTGGAATGTAGTTAGTATTGAAAAGTTACTAGTCTCAGTCAAAGATACACCTTTTGATGCTGGATGTTCTGGCCCACATCCCTGTGGCCATTTGTTGTGTTGATTATTTGCGAGAGTTTGAAACTATTTGGGATTTTGTTCTGGTGGGGTTTTCCTGTTTTGTTTAAAAAGTCCAGTATTCTGGTTCTGCAGGCTTATGCTTGTGCCTAGCAACGTATATGACTCTATGTGCTTAACTTTTGCTGGAGTTACGTTATCAAACTGAAGTACAGAGAAATGTCTTGCTGGTTAGATAATAATGCTCCATAGCTTTCAAGACCTAGGCTGGACAGCTTACAAAGAGCTATGTAGCAACATGTTCGTGCTTTAAGAAAAATCTGTCAATCAATGGTGCTTTTCAATCTCTTGGGTTTGATTGTTTGTTTTTTTAATTCCACAGTTGTTCAGTGGAAACGTTATATGCCCATGTGCAGCTGAACTACATGTTTTTAGACTTTATAATTAGCTTTTTAATCTATACCCTGTTCTGACACTTTCTGTATAAATGGGGTGATAAGAAATAAGTTTTTCCCACTTCAGAGGTTAAAGTATCTGTTTTTTCAGAAAAGATAACTGACACTATGAAATGGTGTCCACTTAAATATTCAGCATTTCAAAGAAAAAACTCAGACTCTCTACTATGGGAATAAATTTGGACATTTATTCCAATATAACTGTCTTTAAGCTGTTTTTAGATATGTACCACCAAGGGGTTTTTTCCTTTTTTTTTTTTATTGCTCTCCATATAGGAACCCAACTGTGGTTTTTCATGTGGAAAAAGACTACAAATTAAATACATGGATAAAAATAAACGTGATAATTAATCTGTTAATGCTATTAACAAAAGTAGTGGACATATTTTATAGCCCAAATCCTTATATGCTTTTCTTCTGGCTTTCATAATGGCATTATTTCAAATCAATGCTAACTTGTGTAATAAAACCTCTGTTCTGTAACTTAGCACATACAAAACACATTTGTATCCATGCCATATTAATTATCATGAAGAGGTGTTAACATGGAAATGGGGTTTTTTGGACTTTAAAAGAAGGACACTGCTTTTGGCAAGAAGGATTTTAATTACAGCTGAAAACAGAGCAATGTACTACTTTGGCTCATCAAAAAAGCAAAGTTGAGATCTAACCTAAACTGCTGGTGAAAATCTTAATAATGGTAGCATGCTGAAAACTTTAAAAAGTTGTTTTGAGGTCTATGAACATGATTAATGGAGATGCTGCGTTTGGGTTTTTTGGGGTTTGGTTTTCTTTTGTGTTTTTAAATGAAATTCTTGTCCAAATAACAACTCTTTACCCATAGTGGACTGCGGAGGTCCTGTTTCCATTTTAAGTATTCAAGGAGTACACAGTATTCTTCCATATATAGATCAATTTGGCATGCTAATACACTTCCCTTGCTCCAGCCGACTTTGTGGCACAGTTGCAAAAGGCCCTTTGGGACTCGGCTGGAGAGCTCTCGTAACATAAAAGCAAACTGCTTGTTTTTTTTAGCTGGAAAGGAAACTCTTGTTAGTTTTAAATTAGCCTTGAACAAGTACAGCTGCTCCCCCCTGCAGATCTACATTGGACTTGTTGAATCAGCTTGGTTTTTATCCTTAAAAGAGAGGTCCTGAACTGTGATTTGGGTTTATTCTTGCTTCACTTTGAACTCGGCTGAGGAAGCAAAGCTGTGTTTTTGTCGGATGAGGTTACAGAAGGTGATCTTGTCACCTCCCTGCAGCAACAGACTACCTGCTGCCCTCGCCCCTGCCTCCGCGCTTACCTCCCCTGCTG
>NW_010545064.1:0-922 GCF_000687285.1 Phaethon lepturus
GGGCTGTGGATTCCCGGGGCGGTCAGTTGGACAGTGATGTTTCAATCAGAGCTCCTGCACCGCGCCAGCCACCCTGCGGGAAGGGCTTTTGCTCCGGTTTGCAGCGACCGCAGAGGCAGGGTCCGGCCCCACTGTGGTGGGGTCCCAGGGGTCCCCCTGCTTCCCCCAGCCTTGCTCCTGGGGCTGCACCCGAATCTGGCCCCTGGGTGCCAGCCTCCGCCCGCCGTGCCTGGCCGGGGTGACAGCATGCATGCCGTCCCCCAGCTGTGCTGCACCGGGCAGAGGGGCTTTTTGGGGTGAAGGAGAAGCTTTTTGGGGTGGAGAGGTGTTGGAGCAAGGCGTGTATTATTACCCCCGTAACGGCTGCCAGACACCGGTGGGCTCTCGTGGATATACCTTGGCACCACCAGAACCAGGGAGCTCTTTATGGACCCCATTTATTCTGCCCTGGGGGTGACACTGTGACAAGGGACACTCAGCCCCGGTTCTTGGTACCCAGGCACTGATGCTTTTCCCTCTGCCGGGTCCCTGACACCACCCCAGCAGGGCAAGCTTACCTGGGCAGTTTGGAGACCACTTTAGCCGGTGTCCTGCTGTCATACAAGACTTGTGTTAATGTTTTTCCTGTGCTGGATACCTGGGTCGCTTCCAGGAGCGGTATTTAACGCGTGGAAGGGAAAACATTTGGCCTCTGACCCAGGCGCCTGTTAACAACGCCGCGGTCCACGTTTCTGAGATGCCGGGGCTAAAAACAGTCCCGGTGACTCAGTCTCTCGCTGGTGTTGTCAACTGACCCCGGCTTTTATCTGCCAAGTCCCTCCGCCTTCTCCTTCTCCCTTTCAGGGCTGCGTGCTCGCCATGCGGGGAAGGCGCCTCTGGACGGGGCTGGCGTGGCTCTGGCCACCCACCTGCCCGCCCCATC
>NW_010545065.1:0-1312 GCF_000687285.1 Phaethon lepturus
CGTTCGCCAGCGGTGTAGGTGACAGCAACACCAGCTGGGAGGCCAGGCCGCTGGGTGGCTTATGGCCAGGCGCGCTGCCTGCAGCGTCCCTGTCGTCCCTGGTCCGGCGCCTGGCACGGGCCCTGGTGTCCCTCAAGGAGCGGGGGCAGTGGTGCCATCCTGCGGTCACCCGGCCCTTTGCAGGAGGGAGCGTGGCTTCGTCCCGCTATTGTTTGCTCTGCTTCTGCAGGAACTGGTTTTATCTTGGTTCGCTCTTTCTAATAAAAGTTTGAACGCGTATAGGCTGCTTAAGCTGGGCAGCAGCTGACGAAGGCGTTAATTAGGAGCAGCCTGTGAAACCCATCCCTGTGCTCTAACAGTCCTATAGCCACCCCGCAAACAGCGTGGGGAAAGCTACTCTAAAATACAGGCAGGGCACAGAGAGTGTCCCTTACCTGCTGGTATGAGAACTCTGGCAGCCCAGGCTGGGAAAGCTGTGCTACAGGTGAGGTGAATTGTCCTGACAGCCTAAAAAACCTCCTCTTCCCTCCCTGGGGAGTGGGGCAGAGTGAGTCCAGGGTCCTCAAGTCAGTGCTTTGGATCCTTCCCTGTCAGGCTCTGCAAGTCCCCTGAGCATGTCCTTTACAGGGGGACAAGAAAGCTGCACATACAGCTGTATAATGTATATAGAATCCTGTACACATCAGATTATCACTGTTTTCCTCTGTTTTTGCAACGATACCCAGGAAGGCATGCAGTTCATCAAAAGGGAGCTATTAGGAGGTGAACGAAAATAGCAGGGATGTCACCTGCGGGTATTATACCTTGGTAATGCTGTCAATTGGTTGTCAGCTGGCTTGGGACAAACCATGTGAGGAAGTAATCCCAAATAGGATTATTTCCATAGGACTGATGAATATGATCTTTCTGGAAAAAAAGGACACCTTGAATTTGATCACTTCTATTGGGATGCCTCAACCTTGTTCTTCTATGAGGATGACAAGCCTGGGCTTTTATAGACCCTGGTCTCTGTTATTGCCACCTGAGCCACGGTACCTTTCCAGGTCTCTGTGGTGACAAAGATGAACCCTTTGGGCTTAGGAAAAGACATGAAGATGGCCGGGGACTTTTCCATTCTTCCGGGGAAAATAGATGTGTGATGCCACCTTCTGCTTGCGGCACCTTCTGCATAAGGCTGGAGAGACCAGTGCCGCCTGCTAGGTGCTTCTCCAGTATCTTCCTTAGGCAGGAATTTCTCCTCCTTCCCAGGCTGTTCCAGTGCTTCTCTGTCCTTTCCACCAGAAAGCTCTTTTCCTAATACCTGAATCATTCC
>NW_010545065.1:1343-4693 GCF_000687285.1 Phaethon lepturus
ACCATTGCTACCTGCACAGCTATGGAAATTGGGTGGTTCCCTCCCCTTACAGCAGCCTTTTATGCACTTGACTGTTATCCTCTTTCCCCTAACCTCCTTCTTTCTTAGGTTTACCCACCCATATCATCCAGCCTTCCCTCGAGATTGGGCCTCTGCCCAGATTTGTCTCTCCTTATCCTATTTGCAAGCAGTCTCTGTATTTTTCAACGTAGCTCAAAGTGGAGGCCTCCCTGGCACGCACAGGTGGATGACAAGACAGCTCCATCTGCCATGCAGTGATTTGAGAGCAAGAATACAGGTTTTTTTAACCTGTCCTTAACGACTGATGTCAGGACTTTCATAGGATGAGGCAGTCATACTTAAAGCTATTCCCTGACCAGTTTTCCTATGAATAAGGAGAGGAGACTGGTGCTTTGTGTGCATCTATAAGGAAAGGGTGCTTAGAGGGTTGAAGCTAAATCTTACTTCTCACTTCTCACCCCAGCTTGGACCCAGCTGTGCTTTTCCCTGGGGTGGGGGGAGACTGTTTAGCTCTCCTGAGTATGGGGGAACTGTACAGGGGAAATTAGATGATAATTTGTCCTCTGTGGTGACTCCATCCTGGAATGGCCTGATCCAGACCCACTGTTGCAAAGACCAGCTTGTATTCCCCAAGGCTTTTCCATCAGGAAACTGGATTTGACTCCACTAAAGCCATGACCAGCACAGGGGTACATCTGATCTTGGATAAATCCTCTTTCTGGATGAAAGAAAAGGAGGTGGTATCTGGCACCGGAGATGACTTGGTGTTGGTGCTGTCCTTGCTACGTGACTAATTGTGTTCCTCTGGGCTTTTGTCATCTAACTGGCCTGCAGGACGTGTGACCTCCTGGAAGAGGTACCCCAGCTAAACCTTGAGCAGAGCAAGCCTCCGAGCCAGCCGGGAATTACTGTAGGATCACCGGCAACCAAGGCTGAGGAGCTGGCTTTGACACAGAAGTGGGACCATATCCCTGAGAACACGGGATCCCGCTGCTGCGCAGAAAACGCGACGGAGGAGACAGGGTAGGTGCAGTTTTAAGGACACGCGTAGGCCTCCATGCGATAACCCTCCGCTCCCAGGCGACTGAGCCTTGACTTACCTAAACTAATAGGGGTCAGCGTATGAGCAGCAAACACGCAGAGTGGAACCACGGCCGGCTCCCTCCCCAGCCTTTCTTGCTTTTCCATCCGCCAGCAGTAGCCGATCTGACTCTTGCTGTCTCATGCTCTTGTCTCCCTTGATTTCCGACTGGCGTGAAAGGCTTGTTGCAGTGCCGTGGCCCCTGAGCCCAGGGGCCCACGACCGTGCTCGGTGGGGTGTCTGTGCGCAGCCCCCCTTGGCCGTGCTGTGGCCGTTGGCTGGTGCAGATGCGGCGGGGAGCACGTGCGGGGCCACTCTCCGGCAGAGCCCCAGCTGCAGCCCGGGCATGGGGACTGCTATTGCCCGGCACGCCAGAGCGATACGCCTGGTTGGATTGGAGGGGGCTTTGTGTGGGGAAAGAGGCTTACGTCTAAGTGATCTAACCTCCTAAATCCCCTCTTGGCCAAGAAGAGGGGGTACATAGGAAGCCTGAGGGAGGAGAGAACATTTGAGAATCGAGGCAGTCCTGTTCGCCGAGGAGTCTGTGCGACTCCCCCCGCCCCATAAACCTGGAGAGGGATCTGGTCCAGGAGGAGCGTCTGGCTTGCGCCGTCTTGGCACAGTCGGTCCTGGTTCTCAATCCCCTTCGCCCCCCTGTCTGGGGACCAGGCCGGTCTGGTCCTTTGGGCCCCCACAGTCCCCCAGTTACCTGCGTTCCTTCAGAGCTGTCCTTGGCCTCTTGGTGGCCCCTGGAGGGAGCCGGCAGCTTTCCTGCTGCACTGCAGATTACCTTGGAGGGACTTGCTCCCTTCGTAATGCCAGCCTTAGGTTTACCCGGGTCTGGCTCCCTGCACTTGGCTTCTTATCCCTCACTACCGGCTTTGCAAGGACTTGTTCAAGAGCAGAACAGCCCCGTGGCTAGAAATGTGCCCCCGTAGGGCTGCATGGAAGAGACCAGGGGGGTACAAATGTCCCTTCCCCCAGCAGTGAATCCAGTCACAGCCTCGCCCCCGACTTACAGTGGGGGCAAACGAGGTCAAAATGTGTCCTGTGACCTTGCAGAGCTTGATGGACGTGGGAGCAAGCAGGTCTCCGACACCTTGGCACTTGTGCTGATCTACTGGGAAAGAGGGAAGGGAAAAAAAATCCAGCTTCTCTTAAAGATCTCTGTGCCTCTAGAGCCCTCCAGATGAAGCTGGGCCCTCCTCCTGCACCTCGCAGCCTCTCGCCCTGTGAGCTTCTGCAGCTACGCAGTACCTGGCTTTGCTGGAGCAATGCTCAGGGTCAGGTCCGCCCGAGAGGAGTGGGTTGCTGCACCGAAGGATGGAGCCGTACGGGCATGGCGTGCTTCCTCACTCCTGCCTCTTGCCAGGGTCGGAGGCATGACCTGTTCCCAAGTGCTTGGTTGCGCGACGCCTCTGCTGCAGAGCAGCCCTGAAAGCAGGGGCAGCTCCCTTCCTCCACACCACGCTGCTGTCCTCCGAGGCCCGCGTCCTCCGCTTCTTCCCCTTCCTTGTCCCGCTTCCCCCAGCAGCCCTACCTAGAAGTGCCTGCTTTTCATGGGCGAGCATGAAATCAAGCAATCCCACAAAGTACAGTAAGGTTTTTCTTTTCCCCCTCTCCTAAACAAGGGAAGTGCTCTGCTACCGCCATCTCCGTTGCAGACAAGGTCGCGTGTCCCACGTCAAACACCGCAGGGGTGGAGGATGGAGATGTCTATGGGCTCGGTTCCTTGGACAGACGCAATGCTGATAGAAGCGGAGCAGAGATGAAGAGGGGAGGGGTGCAGAGAGTTGTGTGTATGTGACTGAATTCAGCTATATGGCTTTTCGCAGCCAAATAAATCTTCCCTTGCCTGAGCACAGCTCTCAAGAGGCTCAAACTCGGGGCTCGGTGTGTCTTTAGGAAGCTGAAAACACGAGTCTTACAACAGAGATTTATTGAGGTCTAAAGCCTGAGCTAAGAACCCGCTGGAGACTGCACAAGGGGTTGTGTCCCACCTTGCAGGGTGCAGTGACGGAGCCCGACGGGGCCGGAGGCGGCACTGGAAGCAGCTGCGGTGCTGCGGCCATGCTGGACCTGCCCGGCTTTTGGAAAAAAGCAGGCTCATAATTTAGTTTTGTGAATAGTTGAGTCGCAGCGGGGCTGGGAGGGCTGTCAGGCAGGACAGGAGCGTGGACCTGTGTTGTGGGGCCGCAGGGCCGAGCCCCCGTGCAAGGGAGGAGCGGGCCAGGGACGCGGGAGCAGG
>NW_010545066.1:0-20183 GCF_000687285.1 Phaethon lepturus
TGGGTTGTTTGTTTGTTTGTTTGTTTGTTTTCCCTTAGTCCCCCCCCGCCCCCGTCTTCCCTTTTTTCTCCTTCCCTCCTCCCTCTCCTACATATCTAGGGTAACACCTGCTGCCCATTCGGTGCTCCTGGCCGCCATGTTGGCTCCTGCCATGCACTGTGCCACCGTGGGTGAGCTGGGTCCCGGGGTGCCCTGCTGAGGATGTTGGGGCCTCAAGGCTGGCCGACCCAGCGGTGAGGCTGGGGACGAGGATGAGGCACACCAGGGCTTGCACACTGCTCTGGCCAGTGAGCGCCATGACCCGGAATTAGTGGCCTAATTGATGGGCAACGCTGAGTCAGGCCCCTCGCATTGGTTGGGGATGAGTGGGAGATTAACTATGAGGAGTATGGGGGACTGCCTGTGGAACACCCAAAAAAATACCAAAAATAGGACTTAGCAAGACAGCCTTAAAATTCAATGAAGAAAAAACATTGTGGAAAATATTCCCCTTTCCAGTGTAGGGTACTGGTTATGGGCTGTATCTTGCAATTGTTATACACAGAGGTGGAAACTTAGTTATGTGAAAGGTCTCCACTGGCTTCAGCGGCAGGGGAGCCCCATGGGGTGTGAGGGAGGCATAACCCAATTCTGTGTGCCACTGTTGAAACGTTAATATCGTCAGTGTGTGAATCTTGCAAGTTCTCTTTGATTTGGCTGACTCTATTTGCAGCACCTGACCTGCCATCTATTCATGTTATTTATCAGTTATCTCCCAGCACAGATGTGCCCAGAACTTTATATAAAGCAAAACAAACAGGTTGAATATTTAGGCTGAAGTGGAATCTAATGCAAAAGGAGAGACCCTAGTAAGGTGTGATTTCTAGTATGTCATAAAGCGCAGAAGTGTTCAGGTCAATTAATTGGTATTTGTTGAATTGCAGAGTAAAATTTCCAACTACTGGATATTTGATAGAGGGATATTTAATCATTAGACCTTTTATCCTTCCACTGAGCCTATAGATGCATAGGCAATGTCTTAGAAAAGCACTATGTGCTGGAGACATAAAAGTAATTCTGGAGGTGAGTTAGGTTTTCTGGTATCTGTGAGTCTGACCTGTTATGGGAATAGGACCATGCATATATCAGGTGATGAAACTTGCAGAGTAAAATACAGGACAGGAGCTCATTTAAATGGATCTGCCATTTGGTGGCTGCCTGACTACTCACAGCCTCTCCCAAGTGCTAAGTCCTGTTCTTTCTGAAATGAGGGCAGTAAGCTGTCCTTTTAAAAACATGATGAAACCTGCTGGTGAGCATTTTCACATGCTGTTTCCTCTCTGTTTTGTACTTGTATTTTTAAATAGAAGTGGGCAGCAACTGAGATTTTGAGCCAAACAGGAATGTAGACATAGGTGGAAAGCCAGTCCTATATCCACAAGGTCCACCTTAAAATACCAGTTCCATAACCTTGAATGTTTTTTGGAGGCCTCTGTAGGCTTAACTGAATAAAACCAAGGAATAAAGAAGCCATTTTGTTTCTCAAGCAAATACATGCATCTGTATTATTAAACATGAATGCCTGAAGTTAAGCATCAAAATTCTTATTTGGCATCTGAATATCTATTGTCCATACTTTCATCTTTTTTTAGGTGGCAGGTTTTTAGCTTTCTGAGGCAGAGGCCAATCCTTTCTCCATGACAACTTCCAGTTTCTGAGCAGTGTACACAGTGCAGGGTACAAGGAAGGTAAAGGAGACCATCTCACCTGCACTGGGGTTCCTTTGCTGCAGCAGAGCAATTTCTTTAAGCACCATCACTCTTGAGCATTTTGAGGCATTGAGCACAGGTTCCACAGGCCCATAGTTGGCTGCTGTGGTCCTACTGATGGGGTTCCACCAAGACATCATTGAGACATATACCAAAGAGCAGGGAGAGGGGAGGAAGAAACATGGTCTTGTCTCCAGACACCTTTATTCTGTCCCACCTTCATTTCCCTGCCACCGGGGCACATAATTTCTGTGTAGGCAGTCTGTCTTCACCCATGAGGGAGGGAGACATCGGTAAGCCAGACACCAAGGCAGCAGAGCCATCGCTGCTCATTATTCCTCGAGAAGAATAGGACCTGTGGCAATAGCTATGCCGTTGCCACTGAACCAGTGCAGGCCAGGGATGATGCCATGGCCAGGGCAGTGAGATCTTACTTAAAGCTGCAATTTTACTTCTCTCCTTTCTCTGCCAGTCTGGGCCACTGCTCACCTTGCTAATATCTCCATTTGTCCCTCTTTATACCCCCAGTGGTGACAAGGGACTCCTAAGTGCAAATTATTACAAATAAATGGATATAAATATCTATTAAGCATTACAGAAAGTAATGCTACTGAAAATTAAATTGGCAATCCCATCTGCAGTGCAGCTGACCAGGGTAAGTTTTGCTTTACTTCGGCAGCTGTGTCCACACTGTCTTGAGGTGAAACTTAAGTTCCCCCTTGCTTTTGTCAGGCAGGCAGTGATCCTGTAAGCGTAACTCTTTGAAGCCAGGCCTCTTTACATGGCCGAGCATGTCCAGCATGCTCCAGTGCCACCAGGCACACATGGGGAGCCGGGCCACAAACTATCTGTGGGGGCAGCGGAGCTCGCTGTAATTAAAGCCACTCCAGAAGCTGCTCTTTCAGAGAGATCCAGATGAAACCAGAGAGGCTGCTTACTCCATGCAAAATAAAGGTTTGAAAAGCTCAGGCATCCTTTCTAATCTATAGCGAGGGGAGCTCTGTTGGTCGTATCATGGATATTGCTCTATTTCAGGAAGTCTGAATGTGGGGCTGTTGTACCCCCTCCCAGTGGGGGATCACAAACAGGTGCCAGGGTTTTATGATCATCCAGGCCTTCTCAGGTTGCTGAACGGATGGGGGAATCCCTTCCAGATCCTGCCCAGCTGAGAAGGGGATTCCAGGGGGTTCCTGCTGTGGAAAAGGCTGACAACCCAGCTCTGCTCTAATTATAGCATCAGAAGGAGGAAATATTAGAGGTGCAGATGATGGAGGGTATTTACTGCCACCCTTCTTCCTCCAGAAAGCACTTTCTGTTCTTTGCACCCAGTTTTAGCAGCTCAGGAGTACTGAAAGCTCAAGAGCTCCCGGTACTTAGACCAAAAATGAAACAAAGAAAGAGTGAGAGGAGGTTGATTCAGTTTCTTGTATAACAATCTCCACCCTTCAAACTCCGGGATAAGTGTTCACAGAATGAGACCCTTCAGTGAAACACACGCTTTGAATTTCAAGCCCAAACTTCTACCACCATATGCAAAGACTTTGTCATCACACTGATCCTTGTCATCACATCTGCTTGATCAAAGCATTCCTGGATGGAAAGTGGGGGTTGCAATTGCCAAGCAGAAAAAAAAAATAGTAGCTGTACGTCTTATCCAAGCCTGTAGTTGCTCTTATGGCTGCACTCACAATAGGTGCCGCCTTTGCTTGCAGAGCCAGTATTTAACACCTTTGTTTACAAAAGCTCCAGATAACCTCCTCTGCAGGAGGTGCTACAGAAGAGCAAGAGTCTCTCCTAGCTTATTCAAACAGAGCCCCAGGGTTTCTGAAGAATGTACAGGAAGCCCTGTCCAGGAATTAATATTCCCACTACCCCTTGCCTATTTGTCAAAACTTAATTTTGTTTAATAGGGTTTTTTAATTCACACAGTCTTTTTTACATCCTTTCTCCTCCACCCTGTGGTAGTTCATTCCTGGACTATAAGTATTTGCACTGGCCAAACGTATCAGTGGATTTAAAAAAATGAAACAGGTACTTTACATGTAATTAATTTAGTGATTTGCTCAGCTGCTGATTCACGTGCATAACCTCAATTAACATTAATGGGAGTTATGTAGGCTTGTCAAGGGCAGAATAGACCCCTAATAACCTAACATGGAATGTTATTACATTACTGCTGTAATTATATCCTGCACACACATCATTTCTATTTTGCTTCATGAACTGCTCTTCAAATGCGGTGGCTACTCATCTATTATGCTGTATGCGTTAATGCTGAGGTTACACTAAGCATTATCCCTCCTTCTTTATTGTTCTGCTGCCTGTCCACAAAAGATACACGTAGCTAAATAAATAACCAGCTAGTTGGTGTTTTGCAAAGCTACAAGTTTGGGGTTTTTTGAAGGTGATATTGGAAGCCAGAAACAATCAAAACCCAACAAACCTCAGCAGAACAGCATGTCACCTCTCCTTCAGCATTTTATTTTTATTTATTTTTAATTGGAATCTGAGCAAGCATGGCTGAGACACCTGTAGCCTCATGGTCAAAGAAAGTCGGGCGTACATGAATCATACCTCTCAACGATGTGTTGAAACAATTCTACTGTTCCAGAGGTTTTTTGGTCATTGTTAAATGTTTCCTCTTTCAGGGGGGACAAAGAGAGGGAGTGGTGCTATCCTGGTGCACCAGTTGGTTGTTACTGGAAGCTAAAAAATTGAGAAAAATGAACCTAATCTAACCGGTATAAATAACAATTTTCAGGTGATAAAGCTTAACACAGCTGGCTCAGTCAGTTTTGTCTCTTGTTCTGTCCAGTGAAGTTGTCGTATATGGACAACTGCTTTCCAGTTTCATCTGTGGGATATATTCTGCCTCTGTGTTTGTACCACCGCTCTCTGAACTGTCACACACATTTCAGTAATTTTGTATTGAGGGTCTCTCCTGCACTTCTACAGAAGATAAGGGCGAATACATTTCTGAGTATGTGGGCTACCGTTCAAACCTGTGTTATTTGTAGCAACTAATTGTCCGGTCCCTGTGGCCATCTCGCCGTGACAATCGTGCCCAGTACCTTGGACATTACACCGCCGTGGAATCAGAGGTACACACAGTATGCCTGAACCTTTGCAGGATCACACAGCTAAGCCAAGTAGTTCAGATTAGCTTGGCAATTAAGGGATAGTGAAAAGCAGCAAATCCTTAATGCTGACTGACAACATGGCACTACTCGATGAAAAGGGAAAAGAAGCACTTGCAAAAACTTGAACATTGTGAACCAGCCAAAGCCCCCGAGTTAACACACTTTTTATATGATCGCCATCAGGCAGGCAGCGTGTTCTGGGCTGAAGGTACTGGCTGATACCAACATCCACCAATCTCTCATCAAGGAATTTGGTTTTACAAGTTCTGTTTGTGTAGGCCTTACTGTTTGTTAAAGTGTTTGCTAAAACAGAGCTCTGTTTCCAAGGTAACAGCTACCTAACTTTATTACTAAAACTGCACTAATGCAAACAGGGATCTGAACAAACAGATTCATGTTAATTTCAAGCTCCATTAAAAACACAAGGGAAAAAAATCAATGTTTGCCAAATGGAAAAAGAAAAGAAATCAATACAGAAATTTTATTTTCAGCCTTTTAAGTGGGGTTTTGTAAACAGTAGAGGTTAAAAAAGTAAAACTACATGGGAGTGGTACACAGCATCCTTGTAAGCTGTACTGTAAACAGGAGAACAGGAAGATTCAATGATAATATAGGAATAATTACTAGGGCTGTAAAACCTTGAGAAATAGAGGCACAGAGGTGGAATGACCTGTCTCAAGCCATGTGCAGTCAGGCCTCCTAACATATTGTCCAGTGCCCCCAGGCTGTGACTCAAGAGCGATGACCAAAAGCCTCAGAGAAGAGCAAAGGTGTGATTGTATCATGTCCTACATTACTCTGAGTAGTATGGGTGACAGCAGCTGTGCCTGTGTTGCTGCCAGGGCTCAAACATTTGCTAGCAACCAACATACAAACACTCCGAGGATCCTGGTTATGTGGTTTGATTCCTAATATGTGCCAAAGCCCCTGCTGCCCCCGTTGTCCCCGCTGTCGCTACCCTCGCTGGCAGAAAGGCAAGGTACGATGCCATGTGCTACGGGCACAGTTGCAGCCTGGGCACAGCCAGCGACATGCTGGCACGGTGACAGCTGGGACTATCTGGTGACATGTGCCGCTCAAAGGGGTCTTGGGGATGGGATATCACTTTGCGGTTGAGACACCGGCTCAGCACTTGGGAGATCTGCATCCATCTCCTCCCTGTTCTGAGCGTCCATGCTACCCGCCAGCTGTAAAACGGGGGTCAGAGGTCTTGGTTTCCTGATGCCATTTTAAGGCTAAACGCATTATTATGGGCAGCTCGGAAGGCAGCAAGGCTTATCGAGGGTGCCGAGTGAGCCATTTTGAAATCAGGCCTTTGCATGGTAACTTGGCCATGGGCTCTTCATGCTTTACATGCCACTTATCGGATCACAGAAGCTCCAATTCCTTTCCTTTCAAATGAAGGCTGTCTTGGCAGGTCCATGAGGTTTGAAGTTGTTAGCAAAAGATTGTTGCAAGGAGTAACAATGACTTTTCCCCTTCACTGGGCCATGTCTTTTCCAACTTGCCACTGTTAATAAATATCCTCATTTCCAAAATCTGGATGGAGGAGAGAGAATTTTTCTGAAGTCTCCACACTAGTGTGTTCCCTAGACAAAATATTGTTTTGTTGTTTAAAAGAATGAAAATGAGTGACCCTAACCTTGAAGGGCCTTAAGTGCATGTAGTGAGAGTTCCTGATAGAAATCAGTTCTTCAAGATCCAAGTTATTTCATTATTTTCAAGAACAAGATGTCTCATTCCTTTCTTTAAAATATTGACTACTGAACCACTGTCACTGTCCTTGAAAAGTGAAATTTTAGATAGGTGTGTGGTAGTAGATTTTACCTTCCCGACTAGAAAACGGTGAAGGTAATGTCACATGCTTGTCCTTGGGCAGAGCTCTACCATGTGAGTTATGCATGAACTAATTCAATAGTGCTCTCCCAAAAAAGGAGGTAGGGCACAGAGTATGTAGCCAGTGCTTATACACCAAGCATCTAGTTTTCAGTCTTTACCTTCTTGGCGCCTGTAAAGAAAAAAATCTTGAGAATGAGAACATGAAAGGCAAAATCTGTTGGGCATACACTGATAAGGCCTGTCCGGTAAAGTAACGGTGCAAATGGGACGAAAATAATCTATGGCACAATGCAGTAGTTTATTTGTAGTTATCCTCCTACAGATAACTAATGATTGGAACGGCTTTCAGAACACAGTAAAAGACATCGCCAAATAGAACCTGGGTGCAGCTGTTCTTTGAGAGAAGGGACTAATGACAACAGGAGTCTCTGGCAACATTTGAGATGATTTTTGTCAGGACAACTGGTTTCTCCTCTCATTAGTCTTTTGGAGAGGCACCTTCTATTAAAATGGCACGACACCCCTTTTCCTTCCCTCCTCTCTCCCTTCTCTAGCCACCTCGCTAGTATTACATTGTTTGCCCTGTATTCTAAATGGTATTTACTTTAAATCTTCTTTGATTAGTTACTTCACCTTGGCATCCCATCAGCTGGCAAACACAAGTAATGAGAAGGGAACGTAGTTAAGTTGGTATCTTAAATGCACACAAATCCCACATGCTGTGGCAACAACAAAATGAATAACAAACACACTGCATGAAAATCCTCTTAAGTTCCTTTTTTTCAGTTCCAGCCTTGCATATAACAGGAGGAACATCTTAAAAAATAATCCCGTAATATTCCTGAACTAACAGCATTGGCATGAGGCACAGGATGGTCTTATGCTTCTCTGCATATCTCAGACAATCACAGCTGCTGCTAGTAAATTAATGGCTGCATGGGGGTTGGGAGAGGGAGAACAAGGAGAAAAAAGGGAAATGGAAAGCCTTGTAGGTGGCCTTGTCTCCGCCAAAACTAAATATTTTCATTGGAGTTTTTTCCAATCAACAATTGGCAGCTTTATCCAGAGGCCTTAAACAGACAGAAAAATTCTTATGTTTTAAGAGTGACTGCTAATGGGATGCAGCACTATCTACTAACGTACATGAATAAATATCTATTTAATAATAGAATTGTTTTCTCCCAAGGTACCTTTCTTCTTTCTTTTCTTTTCAATTCTCACCTGCTGGGTCTGCCCGCTTCCCTTTGCCCTAGAAATTAAACCTTGGTACTTTCTTTATGCAAGATTTATGCTAGAAATGTTAGCTGGTATTTCATTGTCAGTCAGGGTGTGATTCTGCTGTGACATTTCCAGCAATATTTTTATGGCAGTTGCAGTTAAACCAACATCAAGCATAAAAACAAACATTTTTTTCCCTGCCAGAGTTCATTTGCGTCAGTGAACCAGACTAAAAGGTGTACTACCCAAAGCGCTTTTGGCTGGTATTTCTTACATCTGCCCTAGAGGTCTTTGCTGGGGTGGATGTCGCTGGACTGCCAGTAGCTCAAATTTGGGGAGGGGGGGTGCCTGTGCATGTGTGCATGGAGGGTGGCTGAAGCGCAGAGTGAATAGTGAAAGAAAAAAGAGGTCTAATATGTGATCTGGTGTTTGGATGAAGAAATCCAAACTGCTGAAGTTTGGAGAAGAATTAGCAGGGCATCCTGACGTGTTCGAGACGAGCTGAGTCACGCTGTCTGTTGGATTCAGTGGAGGTGGCTGAAGAGGTTGCTGACTTCTGCCTGTCCACCTCACCTCAGCCAGAGCTTATTGCTGCCAGAAGATAGATGATGATAGAACAGGTAACATGGTACCTGCCCCAGGTAACAACCTACCATATTAATTTGATTCAAAGAAATTGTTCCCAACAAAGGTTTTAGTCCTAACAGTCTTGTAAGAGATCTGATTTTCATTGTCAAAACTTCCAGCCTGCTGTGGACTTTTCCAGTTGGCTTGGAAAGGTGGACAGAGCATGCAGGAAGAGCACTATTAAACTAGAAAGTGATTTGATAGCCACAGTCAGTACTTTCATCAGCAAAGACAATTATCGACAGTTATCCTTGGGGCTGAAGTCCTTAGTGCTAATAATCAATGACCAATGGCTCTTTTCTTCACCTAACTCCCACCTTAATGAAAGCAAAGCCCACAAAATCAGTGTTGAAGGGACATAGGAGGAAAGAAGAAAAAAAACAGAAGGAGATGCCAGGCAAGTAGTGTGGTGGTGGGAGGGAGGGATCTTGGTGAGACAGAAGAACAGTGGGAATAGGGACATGCAGAGCCCCAGGATGCAGGAGACTAGGAATCACAGAAACACTAGTTTGGAAAGGACCTTCAAGATCATCAAGTCCAACCATTAATCCAGCGCCACCATGTCCCCTAAAAGACCCTGAGCAAGGAGGGAATGGGAACCTGTAATCAGTGGGCTCCCATAATTATGAACCCATAATCTCAGCATGTAGAGTAGAGTGGGAGTCAATTTACTCAATTCTTAAATGTACTTCTACCCCTTCTCAGAAGAGGCCCAGAGGTGGTGCTAGCAGCCTTTTCCACTGGAAACATTTCCCAGTTTCCTGGGAACATCTTCTGTCTCCCTTTACCTCTCTGGCACATAGTCTTTGCATTGTTAAATAGTGATGCATTCTCATTCCACAAAGTTCTCTGCCACTTGAATATCTTTGGCCTTATATGTTGTTTTCTCTTCAGTGCTTGCTTTCAAATTCCCTGGACCCAGGGGGAGAGAGGCGGTGAGGGGAGACTAATGTAAATTAACCATCTAGTGTAAATCAGTGTAAGTCCACTAACTACAATGAAGCTGCACTGAATTAGTGTAGCTGAGAACCTGCTTTGTCATGTCTCTCTCTTCTGTGTGTTTTATATTGCCGGTTGTGGAAAAAAAAAAAAACAAAAACAAAACACAACAGAAAGACACTCCACCAAAACTCCAGTTCTTTCTGTTTTGCTCTCCGAAGAGGTGCAGCTGTATGCTAATAGTCTACTTCTCTAGTGGGAAATAGAAAGGGCTATAGCATGCTTTGATAAACCAGGAAGCAGACTCTGACGCTAGTGTGCAAGGAGAGAAACATACAGAGCTTTTTTCACCCTCTTCTCTCCCTCGCATCAATTTCATACTCTTTTAGTTCTGTGGACCTCCATCGAGTCCCTTCTAATTTACAGCGCCGTAAACAAAATCGGAACGATGCCCTCCGAAATGTGCAGAATTGTTTTCGTCTTGCACTGAAGAACACGGCGTATTCCAGGGATTTGAAAAGGCATCTCTCTACTTGGTGAGTTTCTTGTATTATCCACATTCTCCCATGCTTCTGCTGCTCTTACTGGTGTGTTTTATTTGGATGTGTGAGAGAGATGCAAACAGCAATGCAATCACATGTCCTGCTGCTTTGGAAGTATCTGAGGGACTCCGTTTCTGCCATAGTCTCTTCTAAACAGACAGCTGGAAGTTGCGTGGTCATGGCTGGGGCAACAGTGAAGCCCTCGGCTATGCCAGTACCCTGAGGGTGGGTTTGGAGTTACCATTCTGCTGATTAGTTTCACGCCATGGGGGGAACTGGAAGCACTTTATTTTGCCCTGTGCCTCCCTGTGCCTCGGTGGATGTGCAAGATGTGCCATTAATCAGCCCGACTATATGGGCTGTTCCATCTTATTGCTTAATTAAGACTCGTCAGTAATTTACTTGAGATTAATACCTATTTATATGGAGCTGAAGTTTCATCTATTTGGAGGATGAGTTATTGAACTGCATTATGTGAAGTAAATCAATAAAATATTAGTGGAAATGAGAATGACTCTCTCTCCCTTGTACTTCAGTCCTTTCACCAAGCTCACAGACAAAACTCACTTAGGGGAAGTGTTCACATTTACACTCAGCTTCCCATCTTCCAGCTAGACGTGATGTCTATTAATATCTCTGATCACCTTGCTCTCATTACCTGAATCGTATTGTAAAGTGGAGACCTGAGGGAGTGCTGCTAAGAATAAGAGGTGCTTTCAATCAATTACAGAGTAGTGGCCCTGTTACAATATGACCCAGAGCCCAGTCTTTCCGGCAGTTACTGTAAAACCAACACCCTCAAACTAGGTCTCAACTTCCTAGTAAAGAAGTGCTTTTTATCACCATATATACACATTACGATGACAGCAGAGAGGTCATCAGTGGGTGATGTCCAGAATATGTAGCATCATTGCAGGGTTTTGTTAAGCCAATACAACTTGTTTACAAAATGCAAATACCTTCCCCTTAGTATCATGTCTTAATTCCGTTCCAGTGCTGAGGAAGACTTTTTCCTGGCCACATCGCCTGCCTGTGGTGGCTTCCCTTGAATGGGGCTGTCTGAGCAGGACACCTCTCTCACCAGAGGCACAGTGCCAGGAAAGCTCTAGGTAGTCTTGAAAAACAGGGCTAGCCTTTCTGCCTTTTCTTCCATATCTTCTCTTCCTCTCCTGAGCTTGACTTTCTGGGATGGGGCTGACACATGCCCTCTCTCTACAAAGACGTATAGTTTTACCTTAGTGGATGGCTGGTTTCTTTCAACTCCCAGTTTTCCTCCCTTTCACCCAGCTCTATCCCAAATGAGAAGCTCAGAGGCTTTGTCTTTTTCTCCATATCTGTGAAAAAATGTTTACTTCTGATTTGATTAACAGCCTGCCACAGAAGAGGGCTTCCAAGAAACTGGAACCTTATTTTCTTTGTAATAGTCATTCCTATCTTTGTAATAATCTTTTCTAACACGTGACTGGAGTCAGGCTGCAGAGACATGAAAGGGTCTGAGATTCGCTGACTCAAGTGGCTGCTGGAGCCAGTGCTAGCAGAAGGGGAAATGCTAATATTGAGTGAGGGATGAACTTCAGTTCAGAGGTGTTTGCTGAGGTGGCAGAGTTCATCTTTAGCCTGGAGCTTCTGTTGGTTTGAAAAAAAACCCACCCCCTTCTAAAGTTTTGGCAGAAGAAGAGGGCTTTTCTCTTACTTGTATGTAATTCAGAAGAGTCTTTTGACTAGACCCTAAAGCAAGGACAGCCTTCACCTCTTAAGAGCTTCTCGCCCTGCCCCTCTTTCTCTTCATGGCTTCTTTTAGCTTCACTGCCGTCATCACTAAAAAGCCTCCTGAATGCTCGTACCGTAGGGAAGAGTTGACACAGCTAAGAAATGAGATGCTCTCTCAACAGCAGGTGCTGTTTAAAGCAGGGGTTAATGTGCTCTTCTGGCCTCAGATGAACCCAGTTTCAGAGCACCCCCATGCCCCAGTTGGCCTTTTCCACCCCGCTAAACATTATCCCCGCTTCGTATCTGCCAGCATAACTGCAGGTTGGAGGTGCTCCCTAACCCAATTCTGTCACAGTAATCTGGGTCAGCCTCAACACTTCCAGTACAACATTTATTTTTGTAGCTCTCATCACTTCAGCAGTTGGGCTAGAGAGCCCTTTCATGTGCAATTATGCTTACAAAACTGAGGGGGAAGTGAGCTCCGGAGGGGGCTGACTGAGCAGCACAGGGGTGCCAGTGGCCAGGACAGCAGGCTGGCCATTCCCTAAAGCACACAATAAACAAGCCTGGGGAGGGACAGCCCACATCAGTTTTTTGGCATCTTGAGACTTTTGTCCTCTCCTGGTAACGAGAGTAGGTGGGAAGTATACAGATTTAGCGTTTCATTCCCAAGTTCATGATGGGCTTACATGTTAACAAAGGATGGGCTCCTTAGCTAAACTTTTTCCACCTCAGCACGGCCCTTCTTCTTCTCTAGCTGAAGTTACCGATTTGGGCCTCAGCCTTGCAGTGAGCCTTGTAGGGTGCAGGTATCAAGGTACAAAAGATTTCCTGAAGAAAGGGGCCTTATAGTTTCTCAGGTATGCCTTCAAATTGGCTGAAAACATGCATGGGCATCAAAACAGTGCAAAAGTTGATGAGCTCAACCTCCATGGAAACAGCACAGCAGCAGATGGATTTGCTGAGGAATGTAATCATTGGCAAATGCTAGGATTTTTTATTTAATATCAAACATGAGAAAGCTACAAAGTTGGGAGCTAAACTTCCCTGAAGTTTAGTAGAGGAGCAGGAAGGAACCTGTTCATATGACAGGTTTTGGTCCATCTCCTTTTTCGATATTTAACGCTTGGCAAAAGGCACCGGTGAAAGAAAGAAAAGAAATAATCTGGACAATTTGTTTTATTATTAGCTAAGTTTGATATTTTCCTAGCTGGTCTGCTTCTAACCCTTCCCACCTCTATTTCCATCCTTCATTTCACTGAGATTATTCTATATGCTAGAGCTGTTTCTCTACTAAAAAAACCAACTACAAAATCTTTAGACATTTGCCCCTGGAAAAGAAGTACGCTGTAAATAATATACAGGAGTAAGAGCCTCATGAGGATCTGGGTCCAAGCAGATGTCACTAACTTGGAACTGAATATAATACCTCTAATACCTCCGAAAACAAACCAGCCCTGCCATTCCCAGCCCCTGTCACCTCTTCAGTAATACGTGATCATTGGAGCAAGCTTGGCAATTGGAGGAAAGCTGTCCTTTGCCCCATGAGAAACTGGCATACAGGAAAGCATATGCTGCCAACTCAGTGTCGAACTGTTATGACACCGGAGTCGCTAACCATTTTACACACAGTTGGAAGAAGCTTTTGCACGACTTCCACCTCCTCGGGCTTTTCGACCTCTCTCTTCAGCCTCTCCCTTTATTAAATATAATGAAAATGTCAAGACTGTTCTTAGACCCACTGGCCTGGGCACATTCACCTCCCAGGTGAGAACAAGCTTGTGGCTGTGGATGCAATATACATTTATTGAACTATCTCCATAGATACCAGTGGTCGCTTTTTCAATTCAGCCTTAACTAACTCCATGTAGTGGTGGAAATGAAGCAGCCAGTGTAAATAAATAGATGTTTTGTGCCTGCGGTTTAGATCACTTAAGCTGTCTTTTACAGCTGAGGTAGGGAGTTAGGAACTGACTGCGGCAGAAACTCTTACCAGCTGCTTGCACTGCGGTACGTGGCCAACTCCATAGTAAGGATATCCACAGAGGACAGTTCCCGAGTAGTTATATGAGTTTAGATTCACACTTTGGTTTATAGCAGTGTAATTTTGCTATAGAGCCAAGCTTTTAAATAGTGAAGTGAATTTATTCCCAGATTTGTATCTGTATTTAACACGCACACATGCGCGTATTTATAGCCTATGAGGTGATTATATACCCATGTGGTAAGCTGCCAAAGCAGGTGCTAAATTGTACTTAATATAACTTTCACCTTTGATCACTTCAGTCTTTGGCCTTGGTTGCTAAAGAAGACTTTTCCTAGAGAACAATGTCTTGCTTGAGAATTCCCCTGGGATTATGTAGCTGAAAATCTCAACTCTAATTAGAACAAATTTATCTATTTGTAAATGAGAACTGATATCTGAGATTTCATGTAGTAACTACTTCTACAATTTCCTTTAAGCTTCTCCACATTGACCAAGAGCAAAAATTTCCCTTTCAAATACAAAATCCTGTGTCCACTCAAAAATTAACCAAGCAACCAATCAATCCGTCAGTCCGTAGTCTGGTTTTGCTATATGTATGATATTCAGTCCCTCAAACAGTGACAGCTGTAAGAAACAAATATCAATATATATCATTATGAGTGCTTGAAAGGGAGGCTTTCTGCTACCAAGTGGCTGAGAAATCCTCCTTTCCAGAGCAATACAGCAAGTGTTTCCAACCGTGGCAGATTGGAAATACAAGATTTTAAAATCCTGACACTGATTGACAGGACTGCTGTTTCAGGGAGTTGTTTAGACATTTTAAAATGCACCATTTATATTTATTTTCCATCCTAGCTCTCTGCTAAGGCAAATTAGCAGTATAGGTAGAGGGATTAAGAAAGAAGATGTTAATAAAGTCTCAGAGTTAGGGTTTGTGTCTGTAAATCCTTTGACATAAACAAGAGGCAGTGGTGTGGCACACAAATCCAAGTGTCAGTCCTGCCAGGGTGACTAAAAGAACTCACTTGTGGCCTCATTAATCATGAGTGGAGCAGGCATCCCAAATTCGTGTCAATAACAGCTTTATGCCACCCCAGCAAATAAGGAATCCTCCATAGATATCCTCAGGTAGAGTGAGAAACCCTGGTCCTTCGCTGGTGTAAACCACCTGAGCTCTGCCAAGGACTGATGAGCAATGCCCATGTTTCTTAGCTGAGCATCTGACCCACATTTCCTATTCATTATTAGCATGTTATTTTCTGGGAGTCAGCAGAGTTCTTCTTGTGGCTCTGAACAAAGTGTTTTCCTTGTAATCTCACCAGGCTGGAGATGTCTCCAAATACTCTTTGGAAACTTTTTAAAAAATGCAGCCTCTGCCCCAGTGACAGAAAATAAATTGAAGTTTTTTTTTTTCCCCCATGTGAAATTGATACCGTCTTTGGACAATGGTGATCCCTAAATAAGGGGGTCATACAAATAATCCTAACACACACATTTACCACTTGAGTGGTTGAATTGCAAAAAGGTGGTAATTAAAAAAAGAACTATTTAGGTAAGTAGGCCCAGTCTTCTTTAGTCTTTGTTTCCCTTTTTCCCAAGCTGTGTATGTTGAAGATTTTGCCACCCTCTCCCTGTCTCTGCAGCTCTATAGCAATATTCATTTGGGATAAGGAAGAAAGGTTGCCGTCAAACTGCTCACTCTAATTTAATTTCCCAGCACACGGCATTTTCCTTCGTGAGACTGGCACCGAGACTGCTGGTGATGTCATGGTGTACGTCACTCTGATAGCTGAGAAACGGGCTGCGCGCGCTTTCACGGCCAGTTGAAAGCAGCGTAAGGGTGGCTGTGCAGTCTGCCCGAGGAGAGCGCTGAGCTGGTTGAAAAGCCATCGCTACTTTTGTGGTAGGAGTAGTATCCGAGTGGATTAGGTCCTTGCTCCAGGTGCCCTTACTGCCACGCGTGCTGGCAGAAGGGAGGCAACACAGACACTGAGCTAAGGGCAGGACCCTCCACCTCTTTTGGTGGCTGGCTGCATGTAGGTCAGCTTAGTCTAAGAGCTAAAAACACACTACGAGGAGAAAGCGGTCACAAAGATTCGACAAGTAACTCCCAAGGAACTCCCAAGTAACGAGCGATAGAACGAGATTAAATGGCCTCAAGTTGCGCCAGGGGAGGTTTAGACAAGATGTTAGGAAAAATTTCTTTACCAAGAGAGTGGTCAAACATTGGAACAGGCTGCCCAGGAAGGTGGTGGAGTCACCATCACTGGAGGTGTTCAGAAAACTTGTGGATGTGGCACTTTGGGACATGGTTTAGTGGGCATGGTGGTGCTGCGTTAATGATTGGACTTGATGATCTTAAAGGTCTTTTCCAACCTTAATGATTCTGTGATTCTGTGATGCTGTGACAAAATTTGGTCAATGCTTTCACTGGAGGCTGAAGAACCCGACAGCATGGTGCTTCTTACACTTCCAAAAGTCCTGCTGGCATGGCAGCAGGTGGGACCATCCTGACATTTGGGTAGAAAAAGCCCCAACCCACAAGCAAAGGAAAGGGTCTTTCATGTCTCATTATCCTGCAGCAAAAACGGGCAAGAAAATCCATTTCTGTCTGGCATCTTCTGTAGGTCTATCTCCATGGATTTTCTTCAAAATTCAAATTTTCATCAAAAAGCTCATCGTCGGGTCGTGCTGGTCAGGAGTCCTCCTGCTTGCTGCCCAAGACCTCCATGTTGCACTTGAAGAGCTGTCTGCCTTTCCCACTCATCTGGGCTCAGCCCGCTCCCTGGCCCCAGACGGTGAGCCGCAGCGCACGTCTGCCGGGCTGGAGCCGGCGGGATGCCTGCTGGGTCAGCCCCCCGGGGTTGCTTCCGCCACGCCTGCCTCAGCAGCAGCGGTGGTGCATCTGGATGAAACATGAGTTTCAGATTTCACGGGGCGTTCTCGGGCTCAAGATAAAATGGCACGGCTGATGTTTCCTTTCAACACGAGCCGCTGTGCAGGATGACGAAAGTGCAGCTGACGGGACACGTGCGGCTCCTGAGCGCAGCTGGTGCTGCTGCACGTGGTGCGCGGTGAAAACCCCCGGCGAGGCTGATGTGCGGCAGCCAGATGTGTCCTCGCCTCCTTCCCTCCGCTCCGTACCGCACCACGGGGCGGGAGGGAGGGCTGAAAGCAGCAGAGTGCCAAGCACTCCCATTCTCCTCCCCGCTGGAAAAAAGGAACTTCCTGAAGGCAGCAAACTGGTGTTGCAATATTCCTCCCAACTCCCAGCACGTTTAAAGTGCTCTCAAGACGGTTAAGTATCCAGCTGGTGTTATTTGAATGCCTGTGGTCTGAAAGTTCAGATATTTTCAGCTGAAGTTGATAGGCTGATCATATGGATGAGTGGAGACTGAGCAAAGAAAGACTTGGACCAAAAAAGTTTCCTAGTTATTTAGTGAGGAGATGAAAGTCAGTCCCTCTCCCTAAGGCAGAGGAGCTCATGGATGCGATTACCGGTGGCGTGTGCCTGGCATGGCTTACATGGTAGCTCCTAAGCCCAGTTTGGGCAGGCTGGCATGCTGCAACGTGGAAAAGCATCAGCCTGCTCACAAGCCTGCAGATTGCATCCCAGGATGGGCAAGTGGCCAGCGAGATGCCTGGTGGAGCAGTCACCCATGTACCTACGTGATGTGAAAGAGGTATCTCTTTGCTTTGTGTGTGCACACCCCCATCTGAAAATAGAAGCCAAGAGAAAAAAAGAATAGGAAGAAAAAAAAGGAAAACAGAAGGTGTTATGAGGTTTCTGGTTAGTGTAGCCCAGCGCTGAATTTAAAACGAAGGTGAAATAATCATTATTTTGGGGCAGTAATAGTTACATCATGCATTAACAGAGAAGTGGGTAAAAAAGGTACTCTTGGACACCATCAAAACAGGGCTCACATCCCTACTGGTGTTGTCTGTGGGTCCCACATCCCCCAGGTGCTGTTGGTCCACAGAAGCTGCAGTGGTTCCCATCGAGCCGTGTTGAGTCCTTTGGAGCCAGGCCAATTAATACCAAGCTTTTCATACCGCTCAAGTAACTTGCAGATCGAAGGCTTCATTTATAATGAACTCGCAGCATGAAAGGCAGCATATCAATAGCAGTGGTTGTTCTTTCGGCTCCGATGGTGAAGATTGCTTTGCTTTCCGCATGGGAAGTTTGCGGGAAGTTGCTCACACTTGCTTGCAAACCCTGGGCTGACCCTGAACAGACCCACTTCACATCTCTGAAGCTACAGCAGATGCTCCTTGCTCTGGAGGTCATTCATACTTTGCAAAAAGGCTACGCTCAGGCTCTTGATAATAGACTTTTGTTGCAATTACTGCTATTCCAGAGTGTAACTCCATCTTGGGGATTGATGTGGTTCTTTCCCATGCCTTGTAGAAAGAAAGAAGAAACACACAACAGCCTCCTCCATTTAGGGCCATACCGTGAATTAACATCAAGGCAGGTTCCTAGTGATGGATCCAAAGCAGAGGGGCAGTCAGGGGTTGAGCTAAATGATTGCCCCTCTGCCCTGCCATCAGCCCTCTGCCCCGGCAGTGGGCTGAACATCCTCGATTAAGGACAGTGTGTGGTCATGAGCACTCCCAAGGTTGAGCGCTGACACAGCGGTAGTTTGATCTCATCAGACTGGTCAAAAGGGAGTCCTCCTTTCAAGCAATTATTGCCGGGGTAGGGGAAAAAAGGGGAAAAAAAACCCCCCAAACCTGGAGGCAGGGAATTAGAGTAAGCGCTGATGAGTTGGCAGATGCTGCCGGATCAATGGCCGTATCATGGCAGGGAAAGCAGCGACAGCCCTCTCGGAGCCGTCAGTCACTGTCGTTTTGGGTAAATGCCAACAAACAGAGGGAGAGGAGAGATGGAGGAGGGAGGCACCAGCCTGCTGGGCCACTTTTAATTACTTCAGGTCACATCAGACAGAGAACTGCCCACCGTGACAGATCAGTCCCGCTCAGGGGGCTTGCACGCAACCCGGGGTAGCAATCAGGACTTAGGTTCACGCAGCCCCTTTTATCCAGAGAAAAAACACCACAACTCAAAGCGCCGCCACAGCCACGCGACAGGCGGAAGCACGTTGTGCACATCTACGCGTCCCCGTGCCGTGCAGGGCTCCCCCGGGCTGGCGCGGCGAGGGGCATCTGTCTAACAGCGCGCGCGGCGGCACGACACAACTTCCCGGGCAAGAGGGAGGGTAGGGGAGGCTCGGTGGTGCGATGGCTTCCCTGGACGGGAGCCAGAGCATTAGCACATCTGAGGTTGGGCTCGTGTGTCTCCACACGGCTTGGGTTGTTTGCCACAGCCTCCGGAAGGGGATCTCACCATTGCCTTGCTACTTTTCTCCTTAGCTATCGGCCTCTTCAAAGTCTTCAGTTGGGCTTGTGGCGGCAAGATTCTTTCCCACAAGTGCTCTGCAAAGCCTAATTTGTGGGGGTTTTTTTGCACCAGCAGCAAGGTGGTGTCACTGGAATGGTCACAGCCTTTCTGTACTTTGCTGCCACCACAAATTCCTTAGAGGTTCTCAAAAAAAAAAACAAAAAAAAAAAGGAAAGAAATATCACCACTGTATAAACATTTTTATGGCCGAATTCATCACTGCCATATGTGAAGCTCATGTATGAACCTTGCTTTCTTCACACACAGCAATCTCCTGTTGACTTCACTGGGAGCTGCATTTGCATTTGGGTTGCAAGGTCAGGTTGTTAATTATGCAAACTCACCTGGCCCTCCTGAGCTCAGCACAAATTCAAATGGACATGCCCTGATGACAATACGTCCTTCATCGCCCTGCCGTAGATTTCAAAATACTAGTTTCCCCAGTGGAAACAGCGTTTTCTGTTTCTAGAAGGCTCTGGTGATGTGTGGCTCCTCTTTCTTTCTTCTCGGCGACGATCCTGGTGTAAGGGCTTCTGTCCCTGCCTCCGTGCTTCTTCAGCAGAGCCGAGCTGATTGCTTGTGGTGCTGGGCTTTTGACCGTATCAATGAGCTGAGCCAGGTTTAAATAATAAAACCAGGCAGAGTTGGTTTTCCTGTGCAAACGTTTTTACCCAGAGGTGATGCAGGCATGCAAAAAAAGCAGAGAGAAGAGGGGTAAAAATGATTTAAACTGAAACTTGCCACCATAGCGTTAAATTGCGGTGGGAGTCAAAATTAAACTGCTCCTCAGCCACGCCAGCGCAGACTGGGAGAATTAGGCGTTGTTTCTGTTTCAAATCAATCGCGTGTATGGCCCAGGGGTGCCAGTTCAGCTTATATTAAGGAGAAGCCTTCATTATAAATCCGGGAGGCCGCTTTAATGAGCTGGTTTAATCTGACGTCGTTCGACTGATTGTGGTGGGTTTGGCACGGGCGCTGCCGCGCTGCCCGGGGCACGAGATCTGGCAGCGCGCTGTAGCCCGCGCGCCCCGG
>NW_010545067.1:0-10079 GCF_000687285.1 Phaethon lepturus
CTTCCAACCCAAGCTATTCTATGATTCTATGCCTAACAGCAACTTTTTTCGACTTTAAAGACTTCTTTTACTTAGCCCACTCTGTCAAAAGTGTCTAGTGCACTTTTGCAGTACCATTCCCTGGTTTTCCTCAGCCAGCAGTTTAACCCATTATCAGCTTCTCCTCCAAATTCATCATGTCTTTCCCTCACTCTTGATACTGTGCAGGTGAGATAGATAACACATGGAAAAAGATTAACATGGTCCCTGCCTTATTTTCCATCAAATCTTCATTCAAAAGGAATTCTACTGGAGCACCTTTAACCCCAGACTACTACAACCCACTCTGACACCCACAGGCAGGCAGCAAATGTGAACTATTCTGTTTTCAGCTGAAATTTTCCCTCTTTTCCTGCTTTCCCCATAAATAAAAAATCCCATACTTGTATCCAGAACTAACAAGGTTGAGAGAGCTTTTCCTGTCAACCACTTCATTTTGTTTGTAACTTGTAAATGTTCAGGACAGAGATTGCTTCTTGTTCTCCTTGTTTGTATTTGCAATACTGATATGACATCTCAAGCCCCATTTAACCCTCTAGCAGCCATCACAGTCTTAATATTTACCACCAAAAAGAAAACGAAATTAAAACCTGAAGACTCTCTAATTTTCATTGCTTTGAAGAAATGGAAAGAACAATCATATAAAAACAGTGTAGTGTAAATTTCATGAGGGTCAGAGTGGGAGGAGAATTGCTTCAGCTCAGAAATGACCCTAGCTCAGAATACATAGATATAAACTGACCAACCATAATTTTTACCTGGAAATTATAAGAAACTTTCTAAGTAGTGAAGTGATGAAGTTCAGGAACAGCCCTTCAGTAGATGAGTTTCAGTAGGGGAGTTAGAAACAGGAAACCTAAGTGCTTTCAACTGAATTTTGATGAGGGCAATCAATGTGAGCAGAGGAGTGGGTGACCCAGCAGATCTCTTTTGGTCCTTTATCCCTAATTTGAACATTATTTCTGCCTCAGCAGTCAAAACTGCTGATAATAACTGGTAATCAATAGACCAACCTGTAGCTCAAAGCAGAAGTATATTCTCCATGGCACATTGATGGGTTTTAAGTTTTTCTACCAAAAAAACCCCTTCTTGTCTAGTTAGGTATCATACTATCCCACACTTATTTCAACAACGCTAAATGTCATTATTTACATACAACATATAAGCTTACATACAACATATAAAGTTGTTTCAGCTACCAGCCCTGCAAACACCCTGAACTCTGAGATTCAAACACTTTGTTCCATGTGTATGATCAGGACCAATAACAGTTCTAAAGCCAGCAGATCTCTACAGTGAAACCTGTCTCCGCTCTTTCTAGGAGTTGCTTTTGCAATGTGCTTGAGAAATAACAGCAGCTCAGCCTAATTGATTTGAATATAGTAAACAACTCCTCTGATGATCTGAAGGAAGTCAACAGAGATGCTTTCACACATACTCATCACTCCTTTGGCTTCAGGGAATACCCTGAATCCAGCTCATATGTCTGTCAGGCATCCATGCTGTGACCTTCATTTTCCTATACCTCCATGCAGTTATGGCACTATACACCTACAGGAAACATTAGCAATAACATTGTAAGGTTCCACCAAAAGTGAGCCAGACAGTCTACACTAGAAATCTTCAACAATATAAAAAAAAATCTCCCTTTTTTGTACCCAAAGCTCCAGCGTAGATACAGTTATACTGATAGAGTTCTATATATTTCCTGGGGTGCACCATAAACTATGCTAATAAAAGCACACTTGAACAGAGCAGCAAACTTCTTACTGTACTGTAGGCTAGACTGAGAAGAGAGAGTGACAGAGACCCTGTTTGTTCATTCTGACCTTGAATTCACTACACAGGAATAAAAGTAATGTCAAATCTTACTCTTTTGCATGTTAAGCACCCTGATAATTCTACATAGTTGCAGCAGGGCAAGCAGGGAGTTTTAAGAGAATGTAATGTTAAGCTGCATCTCTTTCAGCTCCTTGGCCAAACTCTAAAAGTGAGCGGCTCTAGGAATATAAGAAGACAGGGACCATTCTCAACTTCGGAACGACCATCACTAGCTGGTTCCAATGCCTCCATGACACAGCCAGTAAAGCTCCTGCTCACAGGCAGCCTGCTGCGGATCTGAAAGGAAGACCTTGACTGTTTGGGACAGTGCCAGATTTACAGCATTCTGGGTAAAAACAGGGTTTGGCTCCTGATGGGTTGCTTGTGCCACCCTGTACTGCCCTCTGAAGAACAAAGAGGTATGCTGCAAAACTCTCTTCACATGTTTTTGACTGTCACCCAAGTGGCTTCGTGTGTAACCATGGTTCTAGTCATTTTGGGTTAGAAGTCTGGTCTGAAAATGCTTTTGGACCTACAGAAATACTTGGGATAACAGCTGATTGCCATTTTTTCATACTCTCATCTCAAAATGATACTTGTGAAAAAAGAGTATTCAATATTCTCCATGGAATCTGTCATCACACATGAAAACAGATACACTGTGTGCCTTACCTGACTTATTAGACAGTATCCATAGTAAGCAGTGAATAAATAATATCCAAAGATGTAGCTGAAGCCCAGAGATAGTGGATGACCTAATAGCTCGTGCTTTGCCGGCATGAAGGTGTTTGCAAACTGTTCATTAAACAGAAACATTCAAAATTCAGACTTTGTCAGATCACTTCGGCCCTGCAAACACAAGGTATCTAAGTATTGTTGAGGATCTGAGTCTGGACAATTATCCCAAGGTCATACGCAAAGTCTGCAGCAGTATGAAGAATTAAACCCATGCTGTCCACATTCAAGACAAATACCATAACAACCAAACCATCCTCCCTCTGTAAAAGGGATGTACAACGGGAGTCCCTACTTCCAGATAATACAGGGTGTCACCCTCATACACAGAATATTTACACTTGGGAAAAAAGAAATCAACAGTTCTTTTGTTTTAACCTTTGTTTTGATCTTGAAGCTTCAATCCAACATTCTCAGTCTCCAAAATGAAAACAGTAAATTGACATGTCATATAGCTTACAAAATGAGGAGTGTTATCAAAGGCAGGCTATGTAACTAGACCTCGTTCAGTACATAAGTACAATTCATATTGTTCCCACCTATTACCAGAGCTTGGGTACGTAAAATATGAACCATTCCACAATCTGCATGCTCATTTATATTACCTTTATGTGAAACTTAGGAAATAAAAAATGTTCCGTTTCCCCTTCAAGTGCAGCACTCTGTTACACAATCCTGCTAGTTATCTCGGTGAGACTGGGCTTTGCCGCATACTTTGCAAAGGAAAACGGACATTTATACTTCGGGTGCTTGAGTTTAAAAGTGAAGCTGAAATTTCCAGAAAGAAAAGTGATTGCATTTTCTGAGATTTTTGATGCTACTTTGTGCCCAGTTTCATGTGAGTCTTAGCTGTTTCGGGGTTGGTATACATATAAAATTTTCTAGTTGTCACAGGAGAGACTGTGGTTCCAAATAAAACATTAGCATAAAATAAAAGCATTTTGCAAGGTTTCAATCCAAAGTAAGGTATAAAGTAGAGGCATTGGCTGAGTTTTACTCCAAGTTTCCCAAACTCCAGCTTCAAAACAAAACTTGAGGATAATCTCAGGCAAAAATAGCAGGTTTTTTTGGCAGGAAATTCTTGCAGAGCAAAACAATTAAGACTTAGACAGTTTTAAAATGGCGTTGGAAGGACCTGCGTTTACTGGTTACAGCCTCTGCTGTGTTGAAATAAAACCAAGTCCTTATTCCTGCTTTGCATTTAATTGTCCTCCTTCTCCTCTAATCCTCCTTGTGGTCTCCCAAATGGCTTCTTTATTCTCATCCTGCTTGACTGCACTATTGCTTTCCCCATCTCTTGCTGCTCTTAGGGGATCCCCTTTCACAACCACTCCACTTCCCAGCACTCTCTCCACTGTAGGCATCCCCTCATCTTCTCAGACACATCTCCTTTTACTTGCAGGACTTCTGCTCAGTTCAGTGCTTCTCCCTTTCTCTTTTTTCCTTTCCCTCAGTCCTGCTCCTCAACTCCTCTGATTCCATTTTCCTTGGGCCAGTTTAATTCCTGGCAATTCCTGGCTCTACTTCTCTGCCTGTTCTTACTCTTGGAGTCTTTCCTAATATCTAATCCTAGTCTCTGGCTGCAGTGTTATCATATTTCTTTGTATTTTAGCCTTCATAGAGACAGCCACGACAGAGCTCCCTTTCTTTGCAGGAGCCTAGCAAATATAAGACTGTTACCATGACAGAGTTTCAGCCTTCTCTGCCTCAGGCTGAAAACATCGATTAATTCACTCTTTTCTCACACTGTTCTTGAAATAAAATACTGCAAACTGAGTACCATACTACCACTGGGACTGTACCAGTACCAGGCAGAGAAAAATGTAAGATCTTCTTTATCAAGTACCACCTTCATTTGTTCAAGGTCTTCCTTTGACTGCCCTTTCTCAAAGCCTTTCTATTCCATATATAAGTTTAAGCCCAGTTTTGCCAAAGATCAGAACTTCTTCTGGTGTCTTCACATCATTCTGGTTTTAAGCTATATATTTTACCTAGAAAGGCAGAGGTAGTTCTAGTCTCAAAAGAAGAGCACAATAGATACAATTAATTGTTTACTGTTCTACCTCACTAATCTGATGTCTTTTTGGTACTCTGATAAAAGTCAGCCTAGGAATTTGAAGCAAAGTGAACTAATATCTTTGGTGGATATAACCTGACTCTTTTAGTTTATGAAAATATTTTTTCAGACTTTCTACTCTGTTTATTGCAGTGGGAAACAGAGTGGGTCTAATCTGATTTAAGACATATGCATTTAAGCAATGCTTTGGGAAAATAGAAGATTTTGGCATTATCTTTAAAATCTGTGGGAAAGCTGTTTTTGCTAAGGAAAGTTTCACATAGTATACAGTACCCATATGTTTCCATAGTTGGTCAAGACTCTAAGAAAGAGATTTCTTATTTTTGCTGAAAGTAAAAATGCCATAAACACTTATTTGCAGGAAAATCACTAATCCTCTAAAAACAAAAAACAGCACTAAATTAAATTTTGTTCTTCAAATTATATTGACAATTCTGTAAGTGAGATCAATTTTTGAAGTTGGCACCAAACAGGATCCCACTTGTTTCCCTGATTTATTGACAACAGCTTTACGTATTCTCGCTTACAACAGTGAAAACAGCAATTTAATTTGATCCCAAAATTCCCCAACGTCAGTAGACTTTTTGTAGTATTTAGATAATAATTTATTCTGAATAGCAGTCAGTCCAACACTTGATGCAACGAGGAGTGAGATTGTGCTGAGAAGCCTCTCTGAACCATTTCAAGCCGCCTTTTAAGAAGCTATCCAGCAAGGAAGATTAAACATTAGCTGATTACCGACAAGTAATTAACAATGTCAACGAAACACAGAAACTGAATTAATAATAATTATATCATCAACACACTGATCATCTTGTAGAGAATCCCAGGGAAGAGGAGAGGTTAATTACTCACTGCTAGCAGAACAGCAGGAAGTCGACCGCAACCATGCCTCTGCATGGTGTTAACTGCCAGGCAGATAATTAATTAACATCATAATTGTAATGCAGGCAGCATGAAAATATTGAAATATTACTTTATTTCCATTCTATTACCTATCCAGCACATTCTATAACTTAGAGGCTGGAACTACAAAGATTGGTTGTGACCAGACTCCTGGGTCACGTGGCTTTGACTTTATTTTTCATCAGAGGTCTATAACAAATGACTGAAGGGTCTGCAGAGGACAAATAACCAGGAGGGATTCAGTTCTGATACAGACTTCTCCTGTCTTGACACGAGAAGTTCAGCATGATTCAAGAAGAGTTAGACTTGTGGGTGTGTGCATGGCGAATGAGAGTTAGAATGTCAACAATTTCTTCTAAAATAAAGAAAATCAACAAAAGATTTGGAAAAGATATTAAGCCACATATTTGAAACAAGTCCCAAGCAGGACTTCAGGAAGGAGTTGTATGGAGGTTACCTGTCATTATGGGTCTTGCACTCCCATGCTGAATGTCATGACCTTCAGGTCCTTTGAAGGTCATTCTGCAGATCCTTTTGTTTGGGTGCCCTCTATGAGAGATGCTCTTCTTCAATCACAAGTTGTTTGGCTTGAAGTAAGAATGCCCACAGTCTCTATTGTGTGGCCTACAGGATGGCATACCACATAAATGGAAGCACCGTCTACAGTTCTGGTCAATTTTATCTGTTGATCAGAGCAAAAAAAAAAAGAGACTAAAGGATTTTGTTGTGTGCAGGATAGTAATGAAAGACAGAGATGAGATATAGTTGCTGGACATTCACTGGTTGGACATTAGAAAAAAATCTGTACATGTCAGAAAGCTACTCTAAATCTCGTGGTAGAAACTGAGCTAATGAAAGCAACCACTTGTAAAATGGAGCTTAAAACACTGAGTATATGACACGAGGGCAGGGATTTGATTTAGTAAACTAAGACGTGCCTTAGTGCTCTGTGTTCCTTTGAACAGCCACAAACAATGCCCACCTGCCCCACTGAAAAAACATGACAGCACTTTGTGTCCAAAAATGTATGTTCTACAGCCATGACCTTCTGAGACTTTAGCCTGGTGAAAACAGACCGTCTCTACAGCCATAAAACAACTCCTTCAAGTCAGAGGATGCATAGGTGCAGGCAATTGATTTACTAAAGCTAGTCTAATTTTTCTGGTTTCTTCCACATTCAAAAAATCAGAACCAGAAAAGCATGCTGGGAAAATGATGATTCTGAAAAATGCCCAGGGAGAACTAGAGCGGAAAACCATCATTACTGCCAAGTGAGGAGAAAAGGTTGGTACTGGAGTAGATTTAACTGAATAGTGCACAAGGAATCTGGCTAGTATTTCTTTAAAACCATGTGTCACAACTGATCTTCTTGAAGGTAAACAGCAACATAAGAGTAAATGTGCAAATGCAGACTTCCTTGATCAAGAAATACTGACATTTGATCATCTGTAAATCTAAATCCCTTTTTAAAAATTTGAGGGCTTGAAACAGAATAGTTTTGAAAGAGGTACAGTTGACCTAAAATAAAATAAGCTTACCAGAAGCAGATCCTGTCAGTCTCTCACTGGGAGTTCCCTAAAAGAGTTATGGTCATCTATACCATGGACAAAACTTTGTTTATCACCCAAATTCACTGCATGTTGATAACATGCAGTGCATTCCATGTTTGTGCAGCTGGCTCCATGCAAAAGGAACTGTGCAACAGCAATCCAGCAGAAGAATAAGCTAGTGGTTATGCCTAGGACATGGTGGTCACATCATGAGTTAATTCCTAGGTTTTACACAGCCTTTCTGTATATTGCCTAGCTGCAATATATGAAAGACTGTTACACTATTCAATTAACTACTTGTATAGCTCCATCAGCATCTGCAGAGCAGTAAAAGCCATACCTGAAAATGTATAAATAAGTTCATTAAAAGTTAGAAAAATGATGCAAGAGGGAACAAGTATTACAGTAGACAGATTTCCATAACACAACTTGAAAAGAGAAGGACAACTACTCTTGCATTCTGGCCAATATTCCTCTCTGTAACAGAGGATCTAACACCCAGGGCCTGTTTGTGACTTCTCCCCTCTCATATAAATGCTTTTGCAGTCACTACACTGTCAATCTTTAACTCATAACCCTGACAAGCACTCTGGGACTGACAGGAGCTGCATAACACCAAGTCCTTTTCCATTCTGTCTAGGGTCAGGCCTTATTTCAGTATGTAGTTAATAAACTTCTCCCTGGAGGTCATGCCTGGAGTATTAAATGGATATATTGAACATTTACCAAGAACATTAAGAATAGGAGACTTGGTTCTTATTTCCACTATAATAAGTCAGGAGTAATCCTACTGCCCTATTTAGACTCTCTCACAACGTACAATGAGAGCATTAGAAGAACCAGGATCTTTACGGCCAGCTGCAATTGCTTGGTGTGTTTGCTACCCTCACACACAGCCTCATGAGTGCAAATAGGACTCAACTTCCCCTGCAGCCTGTAAAACTCAGAAGACACCAGTTAAGGGAGGGGTGTAAAACGCAAAGCATCTTTAAATTTGTGGATCATTGTTTGACTTTCACTTATAATTAATGAAGATTATTTTTACTGTGACAACATGATAATAAATAAATACAACATCAAAGGATCACTGGAATGCTAGAACACTGGAACGTCTTGCCCAGAGAGGTGGTAGATGCCCCATCCCTGGAAACATTCAAGGTCAGACTGAACAGGGCTCTAAGCAACCTGATCGAGCTGAAGATTGTCCTGGTTTCAGCTGGGATAGAGTTAATTTTCTTCATAGAAGCTAGTGTGAGGCTGTGTTTTGGATTTGGGATATCGATAACAAAATGTTGATAACACACGGATGTTTTGGGTTGTTGCTGAGCAGTCAAGGACTGTCCAGCTTCTCGTGCTGGGCTGCCAGCGAGCAGGCTGGGGGTGCGCGGGGAGCTGGGAGGGGGCACGGCCGGGACAGCTGACCCAGGCTGGCCAAGGGGATATTCCATACCATATGACGTCATGCTCAGTATGTAAAGCTGGGACGAAGAAGAAGGAAGGGGTGGAGGGACGTTCGGAGTGATGGCATCTGTCTTCCCAAGAAACCATTACACGTGATGCAGCCCGGCTGCCCTGGAGATGGCTGAACACCCACCTGCCCATGGGGAGTGGGGAATGGATTCCTTGTTTTGCTTTGCTTCTGTGTGCGGCTTTTGCTTTACCTGTTAAACTGTCTTTATCCCATGAGTTTTCTCACTTTTACTCTCCTGATTCTCTCCCCCGTCCCACCGTGGGGGAGTGAGTGAGCGGCTGCGTAGGGCTTAGTTGCTGGCTGGGGTTAAACCATGACAAAGATGTCTCTACTCATTGCAGGGGAGTTGGACAAGATTATCTCTAAAGGTCCCTTCTAACCCAAACTATTCTATGATTCTAGGACCCTAGTCAGGGTTTGAGACTCCTTATTCTATGTCCTAAAGAAACTAATTCATCACTGAGAACAAAGGATAAACATATTTTATGGCTAAATGTAGCCAAGAAATAAAAGGATTTGCAGCCCTGAGACAGCTTGTATTGATGCAAGAACAAACAATATCATTCAGCTTTCAACATTTCACAAGTATCAGAGTCAAACCAGCCTTCTGATGACTGAGTCAATGATAACTCAAACTGTACAAATGGCAAAGATAGTTAACAGCTCACCTGTACCAGAACATTTAGTGCTATAAGAAAAGTTATTTAAGTATATTCACACCTGGGAGCCCTTCCTGGCAGTTTGTAACAGCAAGGCGTGCTGGGAACATCCATAAACATATTGCTGCCCCAATGCCACTGCCTATGGTGTGGTGTCCCGCTCCCACACGTCTTTCTGTTTCCTCCCATGATAAACAGATCCATGCGTGTTTGGGTGGAAGAACTTCTTAGAAACACAATAGTTCCATCCGTGAAATTCCATAACCTATTCTTTCCTGTACCCTTTTTAACATTTCCACCCTCTTTCCAGCAGAAACATGGGACCAGCAGAAAACTTGTGTTTAATTTAGAGATAAAAGAAATTATTTTATCTCTAAAATAAACATCTGTAAATGTCACCTTCTGCATCCTTTGCATTTCCATAAGTAGATCTTTGTTATGCCATAATATATAAAGTAACTATAAAGCCAGAACATGCAGCCACTTCAGCCTGCATCACTGATGCACATAGATATATTCGAGGCAGCTCTCCCTCTTGATTCATTTAAATAGGCACGATGCCGCTGTAATGAATACTTGTATCTCAAATGATGGAGAGAAGATACATTCGTATGTACCTTACCCTACAAAGCTGAAGCAGACATGCATAAAGTGTGGTGAATTTTTAAGAGTTGCTGTCTGGATACTGTAGTCCATAATTCTTTTAAACACTACTGCTGGTTGTCTAAGGAATTATATGAGGTTTTAGTGTGGATTTTAAGTCCGTTGTTCCTCTGTCTTTTTGTCTTTCTTACATTAACTTCTTCACAGACTCTAGGCTT
>NW_010545068.1:0-3381 GCF_000687285.1 Phaethon lepturus
GGGAGCCGTGGCAGCTTTCCCTGGGCTCTGACGGAGGGCTGGAGCTTTGCCGAGCAGCAGGGAGAGCCCAGCTTGACCAAAACGCCCCGTTCTGAGCAAACTCCGGGTGTGCAAAGCCTTTCCCACCGCGCCCTGACCCGCTGCTCCGGGGGCAGCTGGGGATGTGCTGAAACCGCTTATCAGCTCTTTGGTCAAAGCCAGGGTTGTCTCCTCAGCCTCTTCCTTTCAGCTCCTTTTATTACCGGGCTCGGAGGCACCTCTCCGCCTTCAGCCCGGCCAGCTTTCCCGCGGCGCAGGGCTGGGCCGGCAGCGGGTGGTATTTGGGGAAGGGGAGGTCTGCGTTCAGGGCTGATCGGCGCCGTGTTACGTGGCTGGGAACAGAGAAACCAGCACCCACCAACGTGTCCTGCCGAAAGAGCTCCGCTTTTCTACTTTCATCTCCGGATCGCTGCGCTGAAATCCACTTAACTCATCTACTGCGTTTGGGGTGAAAAAAATAAAACTTGATGAAGGGGAAAGAAAAGCCCACAAGGTGTTTTCATGCAGGAAAAAGAATATGATCTGTCAAAAAGATTATTTTTTACAAATTGTTTGTCTGGTTTTGATGCTGAACAAGAGTTCCATTTTTCTTCCTGACAGCTCATCACGAACTGAGTGCTGAGCCAAGGAGCACTTAAGAGAAATGGAGCGACTGAGATCCTGCTGTCCTGGTTTGTCTGCTGTCATTGCTTACAGTCCTACTGGATGAAGAGGAATTAAATTAACGAAAAACCAAGCAAGCCCAAGAACTACAACAACTTGCAAGTCCAGCAATGTTTTTCCCTCTTGCGCTCTTTTTATACTTAAAGAAAGGAGCAAATTCACAGCTTGAAAAGACTTCAGGACACATTCACTTCTGTTCTTTCAACAAGGATTTTCCAAACTTTTATGGGTAGGACAGGGAAAACATTGCACGAGAATTTGCCCCATCTCTCCCGTGGTTGCAATCAGCAATGTGCCGGTCCTACCCACACCGCCAGCCATCAGCTCATGAAAGATGGGGCCGCGGAGCAGGAAAACGCTGCCTTTAATTAATAATAAGTAAAGGAAGATGGAAAAAACAAACAAACATTAAACATTCATCATCCTCTGCTGATATGAGATTTTTTTTTCACAGCATGTTTGCCTTAGTGAAATTAAATTGGGGGGGGGAGTATCATTTTACAGGTCAAGCGAAATACGTTGTGTGACCGGCTCCGAAATGGCTTGGTTTGTTTACTGATCCTGACCCTTTTTGACCGCAGCCCCCCTTAAAAAATAGAACTCAGTAATTTTCAAGATGGAAATATTTCCTCTGGAAAAATCCGGAATGAAATGCCCTGAGTTCTTTCAATTTTTCTCTGCAATCACTCACTCACAGATAACTCTGGCTGCCAGGGGAACTGCAGCTTTGTTTAATTTAGCAGAAATTATTAAACTTCCCCATCCCAGCCTCCCAGAATATCATTTCGTTCGAGAAACAAGTGGATTTTCTTATCGCTGGCTAAAAAGAAAGGCTCCTGGGCATATTAGCAGAGGAATAGCATTGGGGGATGCATCAAGCTGTTTTCCCTCTGGCTTTTCTATGTCTGGCAGCATCCCTGGAATGGATCAAATCATGCCAGTCACTGGACCTTGATGGGAATTGGTTTGAGCACATCCTCCAGTGCCAGACTGGGCCCTCAGGGCTTGGGTTTGGTCTTGCAGAGGCCTTTAACAGCAGTGAAGTGATTACAGGTGAAGATGAGAGCGGGGGGATGGCTCCCCAGCACCCTGTTGCTGGCCTCAGATCCCAGTTTCATGCCCTGGGAAGGACCAGCAGCAGCCGAAGGGCTTTGCCCACTCCCCAGAGACCACATCCCCGACTGAGGAGGAGAACTGGTTCCGAGCACTCAAAAATAATGGTTCATGTAAATGTGGTGCTTTTATTAAAAAGATTTAAAAAAAAAGTAGGCTTGCAAACATCACTGAATGGCATAATGGTATGTAATTTGCCAGAGTTTTCAACGTTGCGTTACAATGCCTATCTTAATTGTGATAAATTACTTCGAAATGAGTGGGTGTCAAATGAATTGATTGAAATAGCGCAGCATTACCACTTTCAAAATCTCTTTTAATCATGGATGTTTTTTTCTTAAGTTTTGGTTCTTCTGAGGTTTTCTGTCTACAAACTGCCCCCCGGAGTTTCTTTCCTCCTCCGTTCGTGTTCACACACGAGCAGTGCTGAACGCTGGGTTCCTCCGAAGGCTTTTCTCAGGAGCACTCCGACCATGGCATCAATCCCTGCGGCCACACGGCTGGAGAGCAGGAGCCAGGCAGAGCACTCGGAGGCTCCTGTGCCGGCACCCAACACGTTCATTGCTTAAAACACATCCCCGAGGTCCCCCAGGCTGGGAAGCTGCCTGCAACCCAATTTCTCATCCCACAGAAACGAAGTTTATCTGCCTTGCCCTTTCCCCAGGCAGTTTGGGGAGGGTGAGACTAAAATCAGCTGCGGCTCCTTGCTCCGTGCCGGGCTGGGAAAGCAGCTCCCGAGGAGCTCGGCACCCACCGCGGCGGCAGCAGGCGACGCGGCGGTGGGTGTTTTGTCATCGTGGCTATTCTCGGTAACAGGAGGGATCCGTTTTCCCCACCGCTGCCGTGCCGTAGGACTGGCAGGTTGAAGGTGCCAAGCTGTGAACTGCTGGAAGGGAAAAACCTGCGGAGGACTCTGGAGCTGGCAGGTCTGCTGCAGCAAGGGTTGCCAGACCCTCTTTTTAAGGATTCCTGTGCCTTTTTAGTGGTTTGGGTTGAAGATCATTTCTTCTGTCACTAAAAACTGAGCTTCTCTTGCTATTTTGCGGTGTTTTGAGCTGAAACAGAGCACATGACCAGCCGAGGCATCAAAGCAACGACACGTCTGTTATCAGCAGACCTCGAGCATCGTGTGGCAGCACAACAAAAGCATTTCCCGGGAGCTCTTTGCCAGCAAAATGTGCCCAAATAAATCTTGATCTCTGATGTGCTACAGGCCACCAGCCCGGACACCTCTTGCAGGCGCAGTGCCAGGGACTGATGGTCAAATCCTGCCTTGCTGAACCTGGCCACGGGAGTTTCCAGGAGACGTGGTTGAATGGCAGCATCCTTCCTCCCGTAAACAAAATAAATAGCCCGATCCAGCAGACACGGTTGGTAATGAGACTTTGTACGCTGAGATATAGCGTATGTACATGCTACATACGCTAAATATATGTAGCAGGCACAGCAGCACACTTGCTGCTTCAAGACAGCTGTGTTCACAGTATCGGGAGTAACACAGTCTGTGTTTTAGGCTGGACATTAGGAAGCGTTTACTTACCGAGGGGGTGGTCCAACACTGGCACA